>NC_041338.1:16188724-16411224 GCF_004354835.1 Perca flavescens
TGGCCAGTTACACCAACTTTCCTATCTCAATTTCCCAAGACCCATAGACTCTTGGTCTAAATGAGGACATCAGTACTCTAGGAAATAGGTTTGTCGCAAAGAAAAGCCACCCCGGTGCAGCACAAATTAGCTTTCTGCCCTGCCGCAATCAATGTGAAACTGGGTCTCATTAATTCCTCGGGTCACATCCCTCATCACACCTCAATCTTGCATCGTTCAGAAGCTATTTCCTTTTACATGGCTTTGAAGTTATTTTCGAGACGGGGTGTCTGTAAGGTCAGCATCAATCGAGGATCTTTCACATGAGTGTGTCCAAGGATAGTATCCATGAATTCGTTGTTAGCTCCACGTGTAAGCTATATTACTTACCTTTACTTTATTACTTAACTATACTACTATATTGTCTATTTGGCATATTTATCTGCTAGATATCTGGTAGCTTTGTAATAATGCTGGGTTTGAACACATGGCTTTCCATTTTTTCCCTGCTCTTGCCACATTTTTAATCATTTAAGGATTGTCCTTCTGCAGAGCTGTCTCCTAAAAAAAAAAATCAGCCTTATTTCTCTTTCCTATACATAATTGTGTGCAAGCTGACCTCCTAGGGAAAACAGATAATTTTTGTACAACGCTAAGTCATTTAAGATGGATGGTCACTCAGTGTATGTGGAAATTATCACAGCAAGTGAATTCAAATCAAGTCTTAATTACAAATATTTGACAAATGAAGTCAAATTGGCCAGCACTAGGTTGGCAGCTTTCTATCAGTGCTGCCATACTAGTCCTCTGAGCTCCAGCCTCCAGTCTGGTCGGCTCGCAGACAGCCAGCCTGCAGAATCAGCCTGCACCCCCAGGAGAGCCTTCCATCCTGCTGCGTCTGCTCTTCTCCCTCCTCACACACATCCATCCTGCCTGGTCGGCCTGTCAAACCCTGCTTCTCCCTGCCCGCCTTGCCTCCCTCCATCATCCACCCCTCCTCCTCCTCCTCTCCCCTCTCTCTTCCTCCGCTCCACTGGGCTTGTGAAGGTGAGCCAGTCCCCAGTGGCCCTACTGTACAGATTGCGTTGCTTCCTCTTTGAATGGAGGTTTCTCACTTGTGAATACCGGTGTAAAGAGTGGCCGGGCTGCTCCTCGTCTCCCTCCACCTTTTTTGTTTGGTTATTTTTGTCTTTTTACCGCACGCCTATCTCTGGATGTCTGTATTATTTAGTCTCTATCTTGCTCTCAGGTCAGCTGTCCTTGACCATGACTCAGGGAGGCGCAGGCTGCTGTGTCACTTAAAAGCAAGGGTGACCAAAAAAAGCACTTTAGGCCAGTTTTGGTGACAGCTGTCACCCAATCACTTGTCCTTAAAAGCTCTTTTATGAGCAGGTTGTGTGACGGAACAATGACAGCGGCACAAGGAATGCTTCTGTCTAGCTCTGAAGTGACACTACGTCTAATGGATGCGGCTAATCATTTTTGATAGATAGTGTCCATCTGCAGTTGTGTAATGGATGTCTTTCTGTTGGTGCACTTCCAGCTTACCTCCTCTGGTTATGTTGCTCTGTGGAATAGAGAGCTTATTTTATTTTATCAATGCTTAAACATGATTCTGTGCTTTATTCAAATCCTAAACTGAATAAGTATCTAACACAGCACTGGCTAGAGAAAAATGTAACACCTTATTTAAATAATAATTTTAAAAAGTGTTCAACAACTCTCATGTAGCATTTACAGCACTTTCACAGCGGCTAAGAATAAAATAATGGTGTCTAATGGTTTCTACTAGCCAGTGCAGTAATATATTTTTCTTTTTTTTTTTTTTTTTTTTTTAGTTTTGAATATGGACAGAACATGCTAGACTTCAATGTCCAAATGGATGTGTCCCTATTCAGCTCTTTCCAAAGTGAACACTGTCTGCACATTTGCTTGTGTGCTCATGAGAGTGTTATCCAGACCATCCCTTGTTGCAGGTGAACTCATTGCCTTTACCTTTATGTTTGCGCAGGTTTTTGGAGATTATTATCACTTCAGGCATCATGCCGTGGAGAAGAGGGCTTTGTCTGGCCACAGGGGGATGCACATCAGACTGCAAGAAGAACCACAGGTAAGGCAGTTGTTAACTCTCACACAGCTTGTTGCAGCACTCTATGTTGGCAACAAAAGGCCAAAGGACAGATTGGATTACACACAGAGAGAAAAGGATGCCAGCATCAATGACAGCTGATCAAACTCTGTATTCTTTTCAGTCCTCACCGGTCTATCCATCTGTCTCCCTGACCCAATCCGAGGCACCACATAGCTCTAAATTTGCTAAATAAACCCACCATAACAATACAACAGCTGGGCGTGTCTCTGTGTTTAGCCTTGCTTTTTCTCCTGTCTTGTAAAATCATTATTTGCACCTAAATGTTAACTAGAGAGGGAAAGTGGCTTTCATCAGGCTATCCAAAAACAAGAACATTTTCCATCCTAAATGCCATCTTCATTTGGACATCAGGTTCTGAATTTGCATACAGCACAACCTAGGCCTGTCATGATAACACATTTTGCTGGATGATATATTGTCCCAGAAATTATTGCGATAAACGATAATATTGTCGTTGAGAGACCATTTTCATCTAATATAATGATAATGGCATAATAATGCAGGTACACCTTTTCAAAGATCAATAAACTTTTATTTCTAAAGAATATTTAACACTGGGACTGGAAGACATTTTAAATATCAACAATATGTCTTTGATCTCCTTTTAGTATGTCGTCTTTCACGCTGATGTACAGTTGTGGAATTGCCGTTTGTGACACGTATGTTCTCCCAGGCAATTCATAGGCTACTGGCTGTCAAATGTTTGCTGCATTCCTCGAGTGTTTGTGTGATAGACTACAGACTCTGTACTACATTTAACAATTATTTAACACTAAATATTAAATTTAAATAAAATATAATTAATAAATAAAATCTATCTATATGGCTATGTGCCACATGGCGAGTAAAAGTTTGTACCAAAATAGTTCTGTTTTTCAATCTTCATTTTGGCGAAGGTGCAGCTTCTGCTCCTCTGCAGGTTGGAGCTTCGTGGGGGCTGCTCCAACTCTCAACTAGCATTTTCTGTCTCTCTCTCTCTCCGCCGGGAGTCCCGCCCACACAAAGATCATGCGATTGACAAGAGGGTTTACTCCTCGTTACGCTAAGGAACCGAGAGTGGTCATCCAGTCTCTTTGGTAGAGAGAGAGAGAGAGAGAGAGACAAGGAAAACAAACAAGCATGCCCATAGAAATGATCGCGGCCCGAAGAATTATCGAGCAAATTTTTTTTTTTATCGTGCGATTAATTGATTTATTGACTATCGTGACAGGCCTAGCACAACCACCAATTTATACCTGGCATACTAGCGAATATTTTTTATAACTACTTGCACATGTGCGACCTGCAAATATGACATTTTTATTTTTTTATTTCATGTTGAAAAAGGAGGAGAGAGCAAATCTGCCAGAGATGGCCAATGTGTGTGATCCGCGAGTGATTAGTCAACTACGTGGTTAACGTTATCTACACTCGTTGGTCTCACTCATCGTCCGCACATGCTGTTGTTACCACGTTTCCGTGATAACCATGATGTTGCCATCCATAATACATTTACGAGTGGCGATCCGCAGCCGAAGATCATCAATTTGTTTGCTAAAGACATTGAGACGTACATTGGCGAAGACAAGGCTGCGTAGTAATAGCCGATAAGGAGTTAGTCTTAGCCTACCGTTAGCCCTCCTCTCTTTCCCTCACTTTGTTTACGTCTCAACCCGGCTTGCGTGCACTTCCGGTCGGTCGGAGCTGTGTTGATAGACCTCGGCAGTGCTGTAGTGCATTCACTGATTTATTTGCATTTTTAAACATCAACTCCGAAAATTGCCACACGCTGCTGTACTGTTCCCTCGCTTGGTTGAGAGAGGTAGAAATGTGACAGCAGAGAGCGAGACCGCTTCTATGGAAAAAAAAAAATACACATAGGATGCTAAATATATTTTATTTACCTTGTAAAAACAAATAGTGCTTGTGTGAGTGTTGTGAGCTTCTCTCTCTCTGGCTCCCTCATTACTCTGTATTTCCCACACTGGGTGTTAGATACTTAGTTAGCCTAGATACTCCTCCCGTTCACAGGAAGTTTAAACACCTTCGATATGATTATTTCAGTGTGAACTAAAAAAAGAGACGGAGAGGAGAGAGGGAGAGCCTGTATGAGGCAATAATACAGTGACGATAATAATACTTTGTTTACATTTCTGAATGTGCATTTGTTGCACCATTCAATTCAAATGTGACTGTGAACTAAACTAAAACAGCACATTGTAGTTTCTGTATTTATTACCAAAGCATTTATCAGTAAAACAGTTAACATAGGGGAAATGTGCGTTGAAGGTCGATTTAAGTTGTGCGCCCCTAAATGTTCTGCCTCTGCCCCTAACATTGTTTAGTTAGGGGCTACAATGCTCCTAGTAAAAAAAGTTAGTCTGGAGCCCTGCTCTGCAAAATCTCAGCTTCTGTGTATACCAGATGTAGTTGAGTCAGCATTTAAATGCCAACATATTGGAAGGAAGTATTTTTTTTGTTGTTTTTGTGATGCTTTGTGCTAAGTCTTGTTTTGCTTGTGTTGTTTTTTTGTTTCTTTGTATTTAAAAAAAAGAAGCCTTTTTTAACATCGAAGGCAGGGTACTACAGATGAAAAATAGCCGTTTGGCTAATTCTGGCTTTTTTAACCCATGGGAAATCATGTTTTTTATTAATTTGCGCTGTCCCCTTTCATAAATTAAACTAAACTTAAACTCAAACTGAAGAGATTAGCAGTTTCATATTGCCAGGCCAATATCCATACTATGTTTGCACTGTTCCTACGCTGAGATTGTCTGGCAGTATCCATTGTCTTTCTATTGTAGGTTTAAAAAAAAATTACATTTATTAAACTCTTGTCAAATATGGGAAATGCTATTTTAGACAGAATTTTTTTTGACAGTGGAAACCAGAAGAGAGAGTGGAGTAGGACCAAAAGAACATATTCTGTCCTGTTGTAAATCAGTCTTCATGAAAGGTAACCCTAACTCTAACTCTAACCCGTGAAACAATCGGTTGGTTCATTTTGGTTAACATTCTTTACACTGATTAAATTCACATGAAACACGTTACACTTCGTTACAACTGAACATACACAATCAAATCCAGCAGACTTCAGATCATAGCACATCAACCTTACACTACAGGGAAATTAATAATAAAAATAATCCTTTTTTTTATGAACTTTATACTTCTTCAGTTTGTACGTGGTGTGCAATAATTTGACAAACATAAAGGTTAATATGGTACATTGTTTAGTCTAAGAATGTCATAACCTTTTGCAAGCTGTGTTCATGGGCTTGGCTGCTTTTATTTACACCTGAACTGTTGAGGGAGGAAATTTTGTTTGGACCTGAGTGGGCAAAATGCCACACAGGTCCTAGTTACGAAAATAGTGATACTCCACAAACCTCACTGTGAATGGTTTTATTTGTTTTCTAGAAAATAATGTAGAAAACGGTTATGTTGAAAGTGAGAACTGTAGCAAGACATTATTGTTGTGTTACTAGTGTAATGTTTTATTGCTTTGAGTGCCACAAACAAAATGCTCTTCACCTCAGTTGCATGCTATTTCTCAGTGGCAAAAATCTCAAAACTTGAAACCAAACGATCTCTTTGCATGGCAAGATCCAGTACAACTTGAGGTAAAAGGGAAACTTTGGATGAGCTGATCCTTTCAATCTGCCATCCATAATGTTGATAGGGTGTTTGATCATTGTAACTATCCTGCAGTCAGTCAGTTAAAATCATCACTAAAAATCAAGCCTTTACCCTAAACATTTTCCGTCAGAAAAAAGATGAATACCTGTCAACCCAGGCAACAGCAGTAAATAACTACAGGTATTATGTATTGTGTGCACACAAATGCGGCAGAAACCTCTATTTTTTTATTGCTGCTTCCACCTTGCTCGGCAACACGCCGCTGTCATGTTTACATTGCAAGCACTTGAGGAAGAAGTGAAAATTGCTTCTATTTAAAAGCATCTTGAGAGGTACCCGACTGGTGCTAAAAAGGGGGCAGTTACGAAGTGAGAACAGACTGGGGCCATCTGTAGGAAGGTAGACCTGCCAAGTAGAGCCCAAGGACTACTCTACTAGCTTTTCCCGAGCCCAAGTCAAGCTGGCTGAGGAAGGGGCTGATGTGGTCTGACAAGTGAAGCCCCAAGGCATCATTAGTGAGATATGGTGACATTCAGTGAGGCCAGTGGTGTCAGGGGTCAGGCTAAGTGAACGTTAAGAAGGCTCTGAGAGCATATGGCTACCCAAGGGTCTGCTTGGGAGCTAGGAGACTACTGTGGCGCTCAAAGAAGATTTGCTTTGAGATGTCCAAAATCAGTAACAGTGACAGAGGCAAAGATTTTGTTATTGTTACGAAGATTTAATGATGTACTATACTGGATTTTCCAGTTGTATGCAATGGTGAGGGATAAAATGCAGAATGGACTGCTGGCAAAACCGCAGGACTGATAAGAAACAGTCAATGGAAAGTTGATGTCCTCTTTAATAAGTGGCTGGCAAGGAGCAAAATGAATCTGTTAGATGGAAAGTGAGTTCTTCCGTGAGTGTGCCTTTTATAATGTCTATGCCATTTAGCAATACCAAATGAGAGAGCAGGCATCTTGAATTTAAACCTGGAGCCCTAACAACAGAGCCAGTGAGATGAAGCCATTTTTGACAGAAGAGTTCATCTCTGCCAGTGGTTCAAGTTAACATCTATTCAGGGAGTCAAGTTTCTGGCTAAGGAGCAACAGTTTTTCCCTAGCTTACCTATCCACCCGCACAACCAAAAACAGACCAAACCTCAGGCAAAGCATGACCACTGCCAAAAAAAAAACCACAGCACAAGTGAGTGGGTTTGTGTAATGTGTATTTGTATATTCATGTGTGTGCGTGTGACTATGTGATCCCTCAAAAAGGGGAAAGAAAAGGTTCTGCTTCACCTGGTTCAAAGAAAACATTTAAAAGAAAGTGAAAACATAATGGTTGGATTTAGATTAGTCAATGCTTAGCTTTGAGCTTGTTACAGTGTTTCCTCTCTGTAATCCGGCTGCCGTCTCTCACATTGCCTCCTTTGTCTCTTTTCCTCTGCTCCGTGGTGCTAACATGCCGCTTATCACCATCCCCTTTGAATAATCACACAGTGGCAAGATGACATTGGCAGCTGCATAAGCTTTTACCATTATGCTTGCGAGGGTTGTTTTGTCATCTCCCTTCCACGTCCCACACCTTCTCTATGAGGGAAATAATTGATTAGTTTTGGGCTGGCTGCTGTTGGTTTTGTACAAACCGCAGTGCAACGCAGCTTACTGCATGCTGTTCAGAATACTTTTCACTGCTGGGGCCTTACTGTTAAAGGATAAGGCTATTCTATATTCTTGTTATTGTCAACAAATCCAATGAAAAGACCAAAACCAACAGTGCGTTAGTTTGTCTCACAATACCCAGCCCAGTCTGTGGGACTCAGCCACAAGCCCACTGGTTCCTACTGAAGATGGAAATGTTTCAGTATGAGTCACAGGAGGGACAGAAGGACTATGGGGACTATTTCCAGCAGCGGATTTGCTGCAATAGTGAGTGTTTAAGGCAGTGGCCCTCTTCACAGGTTGCACATGTCCAAGGGTTTTGAGCAGTTTAACTGAAATCTGCAAGAGTGATATGTCTCTCTCAGATTGTTTTATTTGCATTATTTAAGAGGCCCAAAAAAATAACATTACTCAGTAATTACATTTCTTGTGATTGACATACAGTGCCCATGTTCATCATAATGTGTGGCTCACTGATGTCTGTGTCAGTTTTTAATAGTCTAGAAAACAATGGAGATGTAGGCCTATGGCACATAAGCTATATCAGGCTTTGGATACAGTGTCTGTTGCATCAACTCATTGTTGGTTTCGGTCTTTTCATGGGATGTATTGTTAATTACACAAAAAAATGATATCACCAGACTTATCCTTTAACATATCCTCTTTCTCCATAAACTGTAGAAGCACAGATTTATAGATCAAAGCACAGGCTGCCTCTCCATCAGTCTCTCTGCATTACAAACAATAACAGCATGACTTCTCCTTAGTCATCAGACAGTAAAGCCCTCAGGACACTTTGCGAGCGATGGAGCAAATAGTTTATTGCTCAAGCGGATCACAGACCTAGAGCACGTTGGGACCTATTTCTTGTCTCTCGTCTCTTTGTGTGGTTGTGTTTGGCTATTCTTTGTCCTTGTTCCAGATCTCGGGGTGGTGCTTATACTGTGTCTCTGTATTCTAAATTAGCTCTCTATCACCGGCTTGGTCTTCAGGGAGATATCAATTCATCCTTGTTTTTCTCAGTCATTGTTTTTCAGAGTCACATATACACAAAAATTAAAAAGATCGGATTACATTACATCCAATACACTGAATGTCAGTTTTCCTAAGGTGATGTTGTATAAGTAAGCTGTGAGTTGAATTTGCTAACATTTGAATTAATGTGCTACAGAAATAAAACTATATATATCCTACAGTAGATGGCTGCTGTATCCAGATCATCTGATTTGTCTATCGTTTGTAATTTAACTCTATTTAACTCTAACTGATAGTAATTTGGTGTGCAGTGGGCAGCAGTGCAACGAGGTCAGCCGAGGACCGTCCTAAATGTAATGAAATGGGATAAGTGTTAATTATTCCAGGGTCAGTTGAATAAGGTTAATGGCTTCATTCTTTGAGGCAAGGTTTTCAACTAGGTTAGGCGCTACACCACCCTAAGTAGCTGCACTGAACATGTTCTCATTCAGACCACATGCTTTAGGAGCATGAAATCAAGCAAGTAGCGAAGCCTCACTACTCAAAACAACTCTGACAGCAACAAGCAAAAAGGAAAAAACGATTTAAAATCATTTAAATGCTTGAATAACAAGTTGGACAGTCAGAATCTGCAGAGCATTGTACAGGAAATGCATAAATTTAGACACGCTTCACTTGAGTGCTCTTGACACAAATGTGGAATCAGTTATAGCTTTGTCACCTTCGGCATAAATCAGCAAAGCATGCATTTATCACTGACAATAACAATGCACAGCAGCATTTGCTTGCATTGCACAGCATTGCATTTCTCATTGTTTTTCTCCATCTATGCAAATTCCTTCTACTGCAGCAGTAGCAGTCCAAGTTAACTTTCAATTATTATTTGAATGTGCTGCTCCTTAATTTACAACTTATAGCTGCCTGCCACAACAAAGTGGGAAGTTTGTTAAAGCAATGCCACAGGTCTTTCACACTAGATGGTTCTTTGGAGCACACACTTCTGTAACTGACTTAATGTTAAAGCTCACAGCTTGGATATGAAATGCTCAGTTATCAATGCACATCGTGAAATGTGCAACTTATACATCTGCAATACTCTGAATAAATATCTAATTTTATGGTTATCTCATATCATTCTTACTACTGTCAGTCATGCTCACAAAGAAACATACCTGTCAAAATATATAGAGACATGAAAGAAGAACACTAACACGCTGAGTGGACCAGTAATTTCAACTGGCAAGTGGACAGACATTAAATGATTTGCTATTGTATGGCTTTTGGTAAGGATGTTTAGAACTATGTTTTCAGACCCTGAACAATAACATGACTTATATAAATGATCTATCTATCTATCTATCTATCTATCTATCTATCTATCTATCTATCTATCTATCTATCTATCTATCTATCTATCTATCTATCTATCTGTCTATCTATCTATTTGTCTGTCTGTCTGTCTGTCTGTCTGTCTGTCTGTCTGTCTGTCTGTTATTTAATTTTTGTGGAATTATCCTTTACTGTCAACCAACCCTACCAATCCTGTGCATATCCCAGCAGCCTCTAGGACTTCAAAAGCCCTTCTCTAGCACACTACAGCGGCCACTTTTCCTCCTCATCTCAGGAATGAAATGAATTAGATTTGCTTCACATCTCTGCTTCTGTTTCTAGTTATTACTTTTGGAACACAGCTGGGACCATGTTTTTCCGTGTCTACAATCTGTGGGATATTGCAACAATTTCTAAAATTAGAATGTAAAGTGTAGTAATGACACAATAGCATAAGAAGATAACTGTGTAAACTATGATTTCTCTCTGTCTGTGTGTGTGTGTGTGTGTGTGTGTGTGTGTGTGTGTGTGTGTGTGTGTGTGTGTGTGTGTGTGTGTGTGTGTGTGTGTGTGTGTGTGTGTGTGTGTGTGTGTGCGTGCGCCCCAGGTCCTGTGGGCGGAGCAGCAAGTGGTGAAAAAAAGGAAGAAAAGGGATATCTATGAAGACCCAACAGACCCTGATTTCCCCAAGCAGTGGTACCTGGTGTGTGATGGTTTCTTATCTTTATAGCCCTAATCTAATTAGTCTGGCATTATGGCATAAATGACATTGAAACATTTGTATGTTTTGTTCATAAAATGGCGTACATAGTGTAATTTGCAGTAGCATTTTAGAGCAGCATCAGTGTTATGCTACATAACAAATAAATGAGTAGGTACTGTAGGTGCACAGTAGAATATGTAATAATTTTTCATGTTTTTGTATTCCATTTGGAATGCATTTATATTATTTTGAAGCCTATGGAGGAAATATTTATTCATAATTCAAATTGAAAGTCCAAAGAGAAATTGAAAATCCAAAAGGAAAACAAAGCGAGATCAAATTAAAAATATTATTATTATTTTTAAAATTTTCCATTTGGCTTTGGCTTTTGAATTTAATATTTGGCTTTTGAATTTCAATTTAACATTGGATTTTAATTTTCATTTAATATTTGGCTTTTGAATTTTAATTTAACATTGGATTTTAATTTTCATTTGGCTTTTGAATTTCAATTTATCATTGGCTTTTAATTTTCATTTAATATTTGGCTTTTGAATTTCAATATAACATTGGATTTTAATTTTCATTTAATATTTGGCTTTTGAATTTCAATTTAACATTGGATTTTAATTTTCATTTAATATTTTGCTTTTGAATTTCAATTTAACATTGGATTTTAATTTTCATTTGGCTTTTGAATTTCAATTTAACATTGGATTTTAATTTTCATTTAATATTTGGCTTTTGAATTTCAATTTAACATTGGATTTTAATTTTCATTTAATATTTGGCTTTTGAATTTCAATTTAACATTGGATTTTAATTTTCATTTGGCTTTTGAATTTCAATTTAACATTGGATTTTAATTTTCATTTAATATTTGCTTTTGAATTTCCATTTAACCTTGCCTTTTCATTTGGAATTGACACGTGTCAATGTAAATGAGGAGGCGTGGCCCAAAGGCTGGTGGGAGGGTCTGAAACCAAAGGTATGCAAAGGCACCTTATGAGCAGCAGGGGGAGCTTACTGCTGAGGAGCACACTGTTAAGCATCTGTCTGCAGATTCACCACTAGGCTGGGTCTTCTTTCACATGATAGAAAATGATGATGTAAGCTAAACACAAACGACATTTCATGCAACAACCGTGAAGTTTTCATGTAGTTACTATAATTGGGCCCGTGTTAGTGAGGACTAGATTAGGACTGGATTTAAAGCTGATTCTGGTTCCCAACTTTGCCCCAGGTGTGTCTGTTTAAAACACGACTCAGACAACTTCTCTCTTTTGATGTTATATTTAATTAAGCAACAGTAGAAACATGGGTGTGGGTAGCTCTGCTTACGTGTGTTTGTGTGTGGTCAGATTTTGAGGACGCACACACACACACACAATCTCAACCGGATAGTCATCGTCCGAACTGCGACCTCTCCTTTTTCTTTCTCTTACTTTTTTCTCCGGGTGGTGCGCGCGGTGTGAGGTGCGTGTCCATCGTTACTCGTTACTGTTGTGAATTCCTCACGCTACGGAGACTGTGTAGGTTACAGTGTGTGTGTAGTTATGGCTATGTTAGTTACATACGATAATCGTGTAAGTTACGTAAGAAATCCCCGAGATCGCGTTGTGTTTCTTTTCATCACGGCGATTGCCTGTACAGAAGTCAGAGACGATTTAAGTTTGTACTCTTTCCATTTAGCTATTGTTGCAGCAGAGTAATCTATTCCTGAGTAGTTTGAGTCTGCAGTGAGTCCTGAATGTTAACCGTTTGACCCTGTGATGTGAAGCTGCTAATTTATCTGTATTTTGCTAGCTTGCTAACTTTCCACTACATCACACATTTTATTTCAGTATGTGTTAATAAGTGATTAATAACCCACTGTTGTAGCAGATAATAGTAGTTATAACAGCTGTGACATTAATGTACCTTTTGGGGTTTATTTCAGAAACTTCCTTCATATCCAGCCATGTACAGCTTGTGACTGGCTGTAATTCTCCGTCTTAATACCAAGTAAAAAGTTGAACTCCAACAATATGATATTCAACATTTGACTGCTTTTTAACTACATAACACAATACTTGTACTTTTACTTTTAGTACTTGATTAGTATATTTTAAAATAAACTACTTGCAATACTTAAGTACAAAAAATGTTGAATACTTTAGTACTTCCACTTAAGTGTTGTGCTTAAAGAGCACTTCTACTTCTACTCAAGTCACTTTTTTGATAGAGCACTTGTACTTTTACTCAAGTCTGTGTCTTTAGTACTTTATACACCTCTGCCGCTGAGGCACGCACAGACAGTGCCTTGTGTCATAGACAGGCTTGTGTGTGCCTCCGGCACGAACCATTATGCGTATGCGCAAGATGTTCGCGCGGTGCAAAGGTGGACACAAAGAAAAAAAAATTATTTTGCTGTTAATGATGATTTAATTTATAATACTCTGTCATCTTCATTTTACAATATACTGTATGAATCAATACACAGCAATATATGGTCCATCCATATGGCTATATAATGTAAATTTCATGCAAAAAATGTGATTTGGACTATTGTTGATCAAGCTCAATGCCCTATAATGGATGAGGTTAATTGCTTAACACATAATTTTTTTTTTTCAATACACATACATGCAATAATGTAATACAGTTTTGTTTGCACATCAATGCATTTTAAAAATATATTAATCAATATATAGAAATAGTTTTCCATTCATATATTGCTATATATTTTCAAATATATGAGGAAGTGTCTCATATATTGAAATATATTTTCTAATGTATTGCCATATAAATTCTAGTATAATGCAATATACGTTTGTTTTGTAAGGGAGGAGAAGGTTGCATTCAGATTTAATAGCAAAGTTTTAATTAAACCTTGAAAGACTCCTTATTCAGCCCTGTCTAAACAGCAGTCAATAGTTTCAGCTCTGCAGAAGCGTGTGAGTATACCTGATTTAAGATGTATTCATTAGTGCAGTGGCAGAAGTTATTAATTCCCTCATGGTCAATCTGATCAGTGGAATTGCTGTATTTTAGACTAACCCTGTAGCCATTTATTTACAGTACATCAGCTTCACCTCCAACACAGGGTTTCCACGGTAAAAAGGTATAATACAATGCCTCTCCGTGAACCATCACCTTATCGTGGTGGAGAGGTTTGTGTGTCTCTGTGAACCTGAGGGCTGTGTTGTCTGGAGCTTTGTGCTCCTGGTAGGGTCTCCCAAGGCAAAGTGGTCTCAGGTGAGGGGCCAGACAAAGAATGGTTCAAAAACCCCAATGAAAAAGCTAAGCAGAGATGGAGTGACCCTGCCCGGAGGAAGCCCGGGGCCCCCGTCTGGAGCCAGGCCGGGTTTGCCACGGAGCCCGGCCGGGCACAGCCCGAACAAGCTACGTGGCAACTCCCTCTCCATCCCATGGGCCCACCACCTGTGGGAGGAACCGTTGGGGTCGGGTGCGATGCCACATGGGTGGCAGTGAAGGTCAGGGGCCTCGACGGACCAGACCCGGGCAGCAGACGCTGGCTCTGGGGACGTGGGAACGTCACCTCTCTGTGGGGAAGGAGCCGGAACTGGTGCGGGAGGTGGAGCGCTACCGGTTAGATCTGGTGGGGCTTACCTCTACGCACAGTCTTGGTTCTGGAACCATACTCCTGGATAGGGGTTGGACTCTTTTCTTCTCCGGAGTTGCCCAGGGTGTGAGGCGCCGGGCGGGTGTGGGGATACTCACAAGTCCCCGGCTGAGCGCCGCTGTGTTGAGTTTACCCCAGTGGACGAGAGGGTCGCCTCCCACGCCTGCGGGTTGGGGGGAAAACTCTGACTGTTGTTTGTGCATATGCACCAAACAGGAGTTCGGAGTATTCGGCCTTCTTGGAGACCTTGACTGGAGTCCTGCATGGGGCTCCAGTGGGGACTCCATTGTTCTGCTGGGGACTTCAACGCACACGTGGGCAATGATGGAGACACCTGGAGGCGTGATTGGGAGGAACGGCCTCCCTGATCTAAACCAGAGTGGTTGTTTGTTGTTGGACTTCTGTGCTAGTCATGGATTGTCTATAACGAACACCATGTTCGAACATAGGGATGCTCATAAGTGTACCTGGTACCAGAGCACCCTAGGCCGAAGGTCAATGATCGATTTTATAATCGTTTCATCTGATCTGAGGCCGTATGTTTTGGACACTCGGGTGAAGAGAGGGGCAGAGCTGTCAACCGATCACCATCTGGTGGTGAGTTGGGTCAGAGGGTGGGGAAGACTCTGGACAGACCTGGTAAGCCCAAACGTGTAGTGCGGGTAAATTGGGAACGTCTGGAGGAGGCCCCTGTCCAACAGACTTTCAACTCACACCTCCGGCGGAGCTTTTTCGTGCATCCCTGTGGAGGCTGGGGGCATTGAACCCGAGTGGACAATGTTCAAAGTTTCCATTGCTGAAGCTGCAGCGAGGAGCTGTGGTCTTAGGGTCTTAGGTGCCTCAAGGGGCGGTAACCCACGAACACCGTGGTGGACAACGGTGGTCAGGGAAGCCGTCCGACTGAAGAAGGAGTCTTTCCGGGATATGTTATCCCGGAGGACTCGGAGGCAGTTGCAGGGTACCGAAGGGCCGAAGGGCTGCAGCCTCTGCCGTGAAAGAGGCAAAGCAGCGGGTGTGGGAGAAGTTTGGAGAAGACATGGAGAAGGACTTTCGGGTCGGCACCAAAGTGCTTCTGGAAAACTGTTCGCCACCTCAGGAGGGGGCGGGGAACCATCCAAGCTGTGTACAGTAAGGATGGGACACTGTTGACCTCAACTGAGGAGGTAATAGGGGCGGTGGAAGGAGCACTTTGCAGAACTCCTGAATCCGACTAATACGCCCTCTATGTTAGAGGCAGAGCTGGAGGATAATGGGGGATTGTCGTCGATTTCCCAGGCGGAAGTCACTGATGTAGTCAAACAACTACACAGTGGCAAAGCCCCGGGATTGATGAGATCCGTCCAGAAATGCTCAAGGCTCTGGGTGTGGAGGGGCTGTCCTGGTTGACACGCCTTTTCAACATTGCGTGGAAGTCTGGGGACGGTGCCAAAGGAGTGGCAGACTGGGGTGGTGGTTCCCCTTTTTAAAAAGGGGACCAGAGGGTGTGTGCCAATTATAGGGGTATCACACTTCTCAGCCTCCCTGGTAAAGTCTACTCCAAGGTGCTGGAAAGGAGGGTTCGGCCAATAGTCGAACCTCGGGTTGAGGAGGAACAATGCGGATTCCGCCCTGGTCGTGGAACAACGGACCAGCTCTTCACTCGCAAGGATCCTGGAGGGAGCCTGGGAGTATGCCCAACCGGTCTACATGTGTTTTGTGGATTTGGAGAAGGCGTATGACCGGGTCCCCCGGGAGATACTGTGGGAGGTGCTGCGGGAGTATGGGGTGAGGGGGTCTCTTCTCAGGGCCATCCAATCTCTGTACAACCAAAGCGAGAGCTGTGTCCGGGTTCTCGGTAGTAAGTCGGACTCTTTTCAGGTGAGGGTTGGCCTCCGCCAGGGCTGCGCTTTGTCACCAATCCTGTTTGTAGTATTTATGGACAGGATATCGAGGCGAGTCGGGGTGGGGAGGGGTTGCAGTTTGGTGGGCTGGGGATCTCATCGCTGCTCTTTGCAGATGATGTGGTCCTGATGGCATCATCGGCCTGCGACCTTCAGCACTCACTGGATCGGTTCGCAAACCGAGTGTGAAGCGGTTGGGATGAGGATCAGCACCTCTAAATCTGAGGCCATGGTTCTCAGCAGGAAACCGATGGAATGCCTTCTCCAGGTAGGGAATGAGTCCTTACCCCAAGTGAAGGAGTTCAAGTATCTTGGGGTTGTGTTCGCGAGTGAGGGGACAATGGGCGGGAGATTGGTCGGAGAATCGGGCGCAGCGGGTGCGGTATTGCATTCAATCTATCGCACCGTTGTAGACGAAAAAGAGAGCTTAGCCAGAAGGCAAAGCTCTCGATCTACCGGTCAGTTTTCGTTCCTACCCTCACCTATGGTCATGAAGGCTGGGTCATGACCGAAAGAACGAGATCCAGGGTACAAGCGGCTGAAATGGGTTTCCTCAGGAGGGTGGCTGGCGTCTCCCTTAGAGATAGGGTGAGAAGCTCACTCATCCGTGAGGAGCTCGGAGAGAGCCGCTGCTCGCTGCGTCGAAAGGAGCCAGTTGAGGTGGTTCGGGCATCTGGTAAGGATGCCCCCTGGGCGCCTCCCTAGGGAGGTGTTCCAGGCACGTCCAGCTGGGAGGAGGCCTCGGGGAAGACCCAGGACTAGGTGGAGGGATTATATCTCCAACCTGGCCTGGGAACGCCTCGGGATCCCCCAGTCGGAGCTGGTTAATGTTGCTCGGGAAAGGGAAGTTTGGGGTCCCCTGCTGGAGCTGCTCCCCCCGCGACCCGACACCGGATAAGCGGACGAAGATGGATGGATGGATGGACAATGCATCCCAGGATGCTGGGTTGAATGGAAAATGAAATGTCGGGACAGATCAACTACTAAACTGCATCCCCTGTGAAACATTGATAGCAAACGGTTCTGGCTCTGTCTATTTCGTTATTCACAGCTTTTTCTCAGAGATGCTTCAATTTACCCTAATCTCCCCTTTTTGTCCTTTTTATATGCACAAAACCTCTGTCACTGCAATGGATTAATGACAACATTGACTATCCCAGACATAAATCACCAGTCAATAGAAGTTGTGAAACCACCTCTGCCATTCAGCATTAGACCTCTAATCTTTTAGAGGACTTTTCCCCCCTATATAAAGTATTCTAGGTCGCTCCGAGTTTAAAACCAAGCAAAAAAGCTTTTGCTTAACGCATATGCCACCGATGCTGAAGTTTTGTCTTCAACATTTACTGTAGAGGGCTTTTATATTGGTTTATTCTAGTACATGGGCCTCATTAGTTTGTAGCAAACCTTTACTTAAAATATGTTTTGAACAGTGTCTGTGCAAGTTCAAAGCCTACATCCAGGAATTTAACTGTACTTCCCAAAGCGTCTAGGCATCGTCGCAGAATTGCACATGCAGGAGTCGTCCCCTGTGGAGAAAAATGAGCAGGAAACCGAAAAATGGGGCAGCGAAGGTTGTCTGTGATATCTTTTCCATTCCTACCCACGTTTATCTTTAACCATCTCTTTCATCTCTAGAGCTCACTTCTCTTTATACTTCTCACTGTACCAATTTTATTCATCCAAATCACACCATATCCCCCTATTCGTCCCCCTCCCCGTCCTCTCATATCTCACAGACTAACTCTTCTGCGAGAGAAGCAAATGCCCTCACCAAGATTTCTGACTTGCAACAGGTTGTCTGTCTTTTTTTCTTTTCTTTTTTTTTCTGAAAGCTTAACTACAGTAGGATGCTCACACTGAGAAACTCAGCCCGAGGAGGCAGACATGTCGCGGAGATGCATTGAAAATTGGATTTTAAGCGTCCATGAACCACCTCTGATCTTCCCTTTTAATGTCTCGGTGCTTATTTTTGCATTGAGCATTTCTGTTTTTAACATAACGTTCTGCGGCGAGCAAGGGTCTTTGCATTTGATTTAAGCTGTTCTCACAAACGCACACACATTTTCTGTTGGTTTGTCTGGAAAAGTGTCAGTCACAGCAGATTGATAGCTGAACAAAACCCTTGTGTCTCTTTCAGTCCACCCCGACACATCAAGACCTGAATACCAAAGTAGCCTGGGCTCAAGGCTACACAGGAAGAGGTGTAGTGGTGACTATCCTGGACGATGGCATTGAGAAAGACCACCCAGATCTCGTCAGCAATTACGTAAGTCAAAAATACAAAGTATGACGCAGCCTCCCCATTTGTAAACAACGTTCAGAGATCATTTTCAGAGAAAAATGAAACGATGTTAAATGAGATCTTGAAGTTCAAATGACATGATTGATGTCCTAACTGTTTTCCCATCTGTCTTAGGACCCTGAGGCCAGCTATGACGTAAACGATGGAGATGCTGACCCCCAACCAAGATACACTCAGCGGAACGAGAACAGGTAATTTGGCAAAAGTCGCAATCTGGCAACACCACAACTAGTATTAGAGCTGGGTCTTTATGGAAATTTGGTGAGAATGCGCAGACTTGATCAATTTCAGTTGGGAGAGTGAGCAAGTGCATTCCATTCCTAAACCAAGAAATAACTTTTTTTTTTTTTTTTTTTACAAAACAACCTTTGTTGTTTTTGACTCGGCACTAGTCTCCTCTAAATGTTAGTGGACAGGGAATGACATGGTGAGAAAGCACCAAGTCTACACAGCTTTTGGTCCAGTGCTTTTGGCTGAAGAATTTACATTTAGAAACCAATTATATAAAGTGAAATCACTGGTGCAGTCATTCTGCAAAGTCTTGAAAGATTGTTCCCTTTTTTTTTTTTTTTTGTTGTTGTCTTGCTTCAGTACACGAGCCGAGCTGCCGGAGCTGCATTTCAAGGTCCCGCCCGTACAGCTCTACGCAGCCACTTATTTGTTGCTAATACAAGACTTGTGCAGTTGCCTTCAGTGATTCATGCTCTCCCCTTCCAGCCTTTGGTGATCACAGTGAAACATGTTTGCCCCAGTTTAGTGATGAAACATTAAAGCTCCAGCAAAGGCGAACCCTAAACCTTTATCTCCTCCCTTCTCCCCGTTTCTCCGAACACCATGGTCTTCTGCCTTAGTCCAATCCCAGATGAGAAGCTACATCCAGCCTCTGAAAGCACAGCAGGATTTGTTTCAAATCTCTCTCTCTCTCTCTCTCTCTCTCTCTCTCTCTCTCTCTCTCTCTCTCTCTCTCTCTCTCTCTTTATCTCTCTCTCGCTCTCTCTTTTTTCTGGGATGACTGCCACAAAGTCTTTTTGTAGTAGTTTGTTGTTGTTTTTTGTTCTTTAGTTGGGGGTTTCAGAGCACAGCACAGTTGGTCCGAGGGAGAAGCCAAATCAGCTTTAACGAGTTTTCATGAGATTATAGAAACTCTATCTATCTCGCTTTCTTTCTGTCGTCATTCTACAAGTATTTATTAATCTTAAAAGAGGCTACAGTAGCATCAGCAGTTTTTTTGAGCATAGGCCTTGTTTCTTGTCCTTGCCAACAGCTGGAGCAGCCATGCAGAGCGACCCCAGCCCTTTCTGTCAGTGTAAAGTAGATCCCACTCTGTCCAGCTGATGAAACAAAGCACTACTAGAGGGAATTACTCCCTGCCTGCACCACCATGCCATTACTTCAGAAGGACTCACACATATACACACACATAAAAACACAGATTTGCACTCACACACACTCTACTACTCATGTCAGTGGAATTGCTAAAGTAATTATCTCGGACTGGATCAATTTATGGGCATGGAATGAAAAGCAAGGGTGTGTCTGTGTGTCTACAAGCGTGGAGCTGCAGTGTTTGGATTGTGGACAAATTATATCCAATGAGTTATGTAAATCACCATAGAGTAATACATGCCGACAGAGAATAACGCCCACAACCCCCTCACAATGAGATTATATGAATATATTCATAGGACAACAAAAAGCAAAGGAAAGTCAGAGGCGGGCATTTTTCATAGCCATGAAGGCCAGTTCATTTGTACTGATGACACGCAAGGCTGATTTTTGAATTTTCATCTCTGGGTTTATCCTTTTTAGATGCTCTGTAGTCTTGCATTGGCAGCTCTGGCAGATATTGTTGAAAGGAGTGCAGGCTAAGTTGAAGGCTGGTTGAAGTCTAGCCAAGCAGGTAATCCGTTTGTGCTTCATCATGTCAATGTTTTCCGTTTTTTTCTCTACTTTCCTCCACTTTTCCTCCCATTATGTCAGTGTGATGTGGGCGTAAAGGGTGAGGTCATTTAATCAGAACGCTATATATTTCTAAAGCCGCCACCAAGAGGGCTATGCAGTATCTGGTCAATATCATTATCAGAGATGTGCTTTTAGCCTGCGGCGTAAGATGTGTAGGCATTCGGCCGTCCTGATGTCAATGGGGAGCTCATTCCACCATTTAGAGCCAGGACAGCAAACAGTCGGGATTTCGTTAAGTGATTAGTTGTCCCTCGCTGTGAGGGGGCAGCAAGCAGGTTGGCTGATGGAGAGCGGAGTGGGTGGACAGGGGTGTAGGGTTTAACCATGTCCTGGATGTAAGCTGGGCCTGATCTGTTCGTGTAGTTCTAGTGTCTTGAACCGGATGCGGGCAGCAACTGGTAACCAGTGAAGAGAGCGGAGGAGCGGTGTAGTGTGAGAGAACTTGGGGAGGGTGAAGCATCGTTCTGAATGAGCTGCAGGGACCGGATGACACTTGCAGGCAGGCCAGCCAGGAGGGAGTTTCAGTAGTCTAGACGTGAGATGACTAGAGCCTGAACCAGAACCTGAGCCGCCTTCTGCGTTAGAAGGGGACGTATCCTTCTGATGTTATGCAGCATGTATCTACACGATCGGGTAGTCGCAGCAATGTTGCCAGTAAAGGAGAGTTGGTCGTCAAGGGGCACACCCAGGTTCCTAGCAGTCTTGGTGGGGACTACCACAGAGTTGTCAGTTGTTATAGGCAGGCCTTGGTTAGGAGAGACCCTCCCTGGAAGTAAGAGGAGCTCGGCCTTGTCAAGGTTGAGTTTCAGCTGGTGTGTGGCCATCCAAGAAGAAAAGTCAGTTAGGCAGACCGAGATAATGTCTTCATCCTGTATTCTTTTGTGTGTATTTAAATAAATACAATTCAATCACTGATCTAAACGATGTAATACTACACATTTTTTAACTTGCCGATCATTATAAATCAATCAAATAAAACCGTAAATGTTTTGTTTAAGTAATACTCAATTATATTCCTTATTTCTTGAGACCTCTGGGGTCCTGGCTGTGTCAAACTGATCATCAAAAGATGATAAAGACCATTACCTTGCTGTGCTATGTCTATAACTGCTGCCATATTCACATCAGATCATATCCATGCCACATCAGAACGGCACACTACTGTGCAGATTTTCAGTTGACTTATTTTAATTTGGGTGTGATCTTTAATGTGGTGATTACAATATTTCTTTCCGGTTGTTATACTGTCTCTGTTCCTCTTACTTCCCTGTGGAGAGCTATTAGCTTCTGTGAAGAACTTTTCACTCCAGATTGTGCAGTGACAGCCTTTACTGGAAAATGATTGGCATGCTACGCATCCTTGTGTGCCCTTCAGTCCAAACCAACCCATCAGCACCGAATCGAATGCTAAAGTGACTTAAACTCAAGGCTGGGAAGATGAAGCAAGAGGTGTGGTGGCTAATCTGGTGGGTGGCATTGAGAAAGACCAAGAGATGTGTTTGCACGCTGCTCTTGCCTTATCAAATTGCTTTGTCCTTGGTGGTGCATGGTTATTTGTTTCTCTGGCCATGAAAGTTCTGCTTCTTCAGCAGAAATACACTGGATGAGAAAAAATGCTAAATGCACCAGCCGCTACAGAAGAGACACATCTTTTTCATTATTTCATTGCATTCAATTATTGATTTCTCATGACATTAGTCAAGGTTGGACAAGCATCCCCTGCAATCGTTAAGAGGTAAAGAGGGTGGTGACTTTTAGTAGGGTACGTTTTAATTTAATCAAATTTAAATGTTTTTGTAAAGTTTTTCTATTTGAAATGTTAGCGTTGCTAATCACTCAAATTAGTAAACATGTTTATGGATGTATAAGCAAGAAAATTATGTTTTGACCTATTTTGGAAATATGAGAGTTCTCTGGAGCGTCTCTGAAGAATAAATTAAACAGATGTTAGTGATATTAACAAATTATTCCAGAAACTGTACTTAGTACAATTATTTTTTTTTTTTAAGATCTTCATCCTTCATCAGTGATGTCTGGCCAATTAGGCAGATAACACAGGTTGCCGTTTATCTAATAATGGATAATTGTGTTTTGTTATTTAAACAAATGATTGAGAAAATAAAATTGTCCATGAGTCTATTGAGAGACTTCCAGCTGACAGCGGGGTCTGTGAGCATCACTGGTCGGCCGGCGAGCGAGCGATCCCGGGCCGCCACCAGCTGGCTGTCACGTCAGAACGGAGCTTCTCAAGTCCGACAACATCGGAGCAAATGTGCAATTGGCCATCCATTTTCGTAAAACTGCCCATATTCAAACTCTACACAGTTGATTTCTCGCATAAAAAATTTTGTGAAATCGAAGTGAATTTAGTGATGAAATAGCAGAAAGAATTGTTGTTTGCTGCAGCTACTATGGCAAACTACCGATTCTGGAATCAGTTGCTTTTCCTTGGGTTCCTGGATGTTAACACTACATTTTAAACATTACATTTTGCAGCTGAATTTGGCCCGTCGAATTTGAAAATATATTAGTTGAATTTGGTATTTTTATGTTGAATTTTGAATTCTGAATTTATGAACTTGAGTAAAATTTAGATGCAAAAAAAATTCAGATACATAATTTCAATGCATAAATATTCAGTGCTAGAAATTCAAGTGATTTTTACTTTCATAATCCGATGAAACAGATTTACTTCCATACTTACTTATCCAACCATATTGTTTAAATCAAAAAGTGACAGCTACAGACTCTGCAGGTTAAATGTTTATGTGCCTCACTATAAACACAACATTTAAAATGTGTTATTGAGCAGTATTTTGTGTATTTAGTTGATAGAAAATAAGTCTCAATCTTTGAATTCAGGCTGCAACACCAGAAAATGGCAATGGGGTTAAATATTACTGTATCTGCGGGCACTGTGTCCTTGGCCAAACGCTGGCAGACAAGTGGCTTCTAAGGTCTGAGACGTTCGCTATTTAAGTATGTTAATGCAAATGAAAACGCCTGTCCTGTGCTCTGCAAATCCACAGCCCTTCTGTACACATGCTGCATGAAATAAACCTGAGTCGTCAAGGGTGTGATACAGGACAAATCAGACGGAAGGAGAGCACAAATCAAAGAAGACGGCTTCCTCCTGCGTCGTCTGCCTAGGTGCCTCTGTTACAGTGTTTGACACAGCAGGTCGCACCGCGCTGCGCTGACTTTGCTGCTGACATATATCAGAACACAACATCGCGTGTAATTGGCATTCCTCAAGCAACAGCATTCAGTATGTGTTTTTCGACAAAAGAGCTATAGTTTGTCCTTGGTGGTTTAAGAAGCAGAAGACATTTTTAAATAGACATACTTTAGTGTGTGAAGTACTTGTGTTGCTGAATAGAGGCAGTTGTTTCTCAATCCACTAATGCATGCAGAAGATGCACTCTACCCAGTAGATAACACAAGTAAACAGTAAAGAGTGAGCGTACCTTGGTAAAAAGTAAACTTTTGTAAGCCTTATTATGAGACTTCATTTGTCATTTTGAGCCTTGTCAACTTGACATACGTTTCCTCAGACTGTTGCCGGCGTGAATGGAGAAAGAACAATAGGAAAACAAAATATATATATTTTCTCTATTTACTCTGGCCATCACACACTGCAGATAAATGCCCTCCACTGTTTACACTGGGTTTATCAATTATTGTTTACAAAGCTGCCAGCCTTTGTCAGGCCTGAATAATGTAATTCTGCTTCCCCTCGTCTTGTTTATTCTGCCGGGGACAGCGTGTTTATTTTCCAGACAGCCAGGCAGACGTTTTTTTTGGAGGTGATGTTGGCAGAGACCTCACTCTTAAACCTGTCTGCTTTCCTACTAAAATCTTTGTTTAAGAAAAGGATTGGGTGTCATTGAAAGCTGCTATTTGCTAAACTTTTGGACAAGGTCTAGCCCATGGTGATTGGAGGTGGCAGTCTGACCACCTGGAGTCAGTCGGTATTACCCTGCTCAGCTGACTGGATACTGTTGAATAGGATGGTAAAGCAGGAGTGTCTGTGTGAAGATAGTCCAGTTCAGACATGCTATAATGTTGAGCAATTAGTTTCTTTTTCATTTAGGTTACTGTTTGATCACTTTTAAGCCATCTGGAATACTTTTAACATCCTGCAATGCTTGACAGACTGCATTTAGTTTGTTTTCAGTAACCAACACTGTACATCTCTCTTCTTGTGGTCATTTATGTCCTTTTTAGATACTTTTATCATTGGGCAATGGTCTTCTATCCACAATAGCCCCGTTAAAATTGTTTATTTCCTTTCCTACCACAGTGCTCCATATAGCAGAGTAATGAATTTTATTAAGAGTAGCACAGCTGTTGCCTTACAGTAAAAAAAATGCATTTCGATTTCCGGCCCCTTCGTTGTAGAGTTAGATTTTTTTCCTTCCATGTCCCCATGAGTTTACTCCCACATGGATTTAAAACTCTAGATTGCCTATAGGCATGAATGGTTATGACAGTTACCGTGTCTATCTACATTTTCCGGAAGATGGACTGACAACTTTTCCAAAGTGTTTCTTTGCCATGGCTCATTAGAGGTGTTGAAATTAATCAAATAATCGATGCATCGAAACGTGGACATGGACAATGCTGCATCGATAATCGGCAGGCTCGTAATCGATTATTTCTGTTTACAATTTAATGTAGGCCTAACAACATTTCTGTTTACATATTATGTTATGTTTTGCACATTCAGGAAGTGTCATGTGCTCAGTACTGTAGTTTTATGTATCCAATTTATTTAGTATTAGAGCACTGCAGAATGTTTTGTTTTTGAAGCTTGAAAAGCTATGAATTTAATATCCTATATGGCTTTAATAGTAAAAATGTATTTGACGCATCGTGATGCATCGAGATATTGAATCGCTGACATGATAATCGTAATCGAATCGGGAGATCAGTGAAGATTCACACCTCTACTGCTCATTATTATTATAAGGAATTGCAAAATTAAGAAAAGGGGTCATCACTGTAAGTAGCCAGAAATGAAAATGATTTAATATATGTGGTTTTCTCAAACCCAATACATGAAAATCTGGAATTTTAAACAAAGTGATTATCTCCTCTGTTAGCTCGTCTGTGTTTGAGCACACAATGAAGAGATCTCCACTTCACACTCCAGTGTAACCATTTGAACAGACCTGCTTGAGGCCACAGCTGAGCAGAACATAGCCTAATCCTTTTGGCAGGTCCAATAAATGGACCCTATTTAGTCCCTCTAAAAACAAATATAAACCAGCCAACAGAGCAGTGCTAAGAGACAGATCGTACAGTTTAGTGATGCATATTCAACACACATGCTCTATACAACACAACCCAAATACTACATGTGTACGTGTGATCATAATAATCTATCACCTTTTAACATAAATTTTCAGTGCTTGAATACACGTCTCTCTGTTGTGCTAAATGAGGATGTATGCCCTGTCAGCTTCGAGAAACAATGTGCTTTTCTCACTCATTTGCTGGTAGTAACACCTACACACCTACAGAACTGTGAAACTTTTGTTGAATCGTTTGGGTCCACTCATTTAGCTCAAATGGGCACTCCACCGATTTTATCTGAGTTCAGTTAATTCATCACAGTGACTACTACTACTCAGCCTGTTAAAATAAATGTGTGCGTTTTCGTGGCTCTGGAGGAGCTTTCTAAAAGTTATAAACTGGAGGTTTTGCGTTTGAAAGAAGCGGGCCTATATGAGGCAGGGAGAGTCTAATGAAAGAGGCGGTCAAGCTGCATTATGGGAAATTTAAGTTTTGGAGCTTGACCCACACTTGGGACCAAAAGTCAGGGTACTTAGTTTTCCTGATCAAAATAATATACATTAAGAAGAGGCTGTTTTTGCATTGTACAATTCTGAGTATATACGTAATTGATGGCTTTGTCTGCATACTGTACATTAATAAACTGCACTGTACAGTATATTGACTCTGTATGATTACTGGTTGCATTGCATCATGTCAAGAGATATTGTGTTGGGTGACATGTCAGCATCCTCCAGTAAATGGCAGGGCAATGACTTGACCGAATATGGTGCCTTGTCCTGAGGAGGAGAGATAAAAGCATTACCTCACTCTCTGTCCCTTTGCTCCTTCTGATAAGATAAGGCAGGTCACTTTGCCTGTGTGAATAGAAAGTCTCTAGTTCAGCTGCCTTTTATTTTGTTGGGTCTTTTCTCCACAGCCTGTCTTTTAGACAAAGAATGCCGTTTTTGCCATCCTCCGGCTCACCCTTTAATGATTTATTCACTGTGATTGTCGTTCTCCGACACAGGGCTGCGCTATTTTTAAAGTGTTTTGTTTTTTTCCCCCCACATCTTTTGTATAAACTTTTCAAACTACACTCACGCATGACCCGGGGAGTCGTGGTGTCTGATACCTCTTCCAATCTATTTTAAATGGATAAAGAATGGAGGCGTTCAGCAAAGTGTCTCGGAAATCATTTCATTTCATGGACATTTGGCAGATAGAACTGTGGCTTTGCCTCAAACCCTTTTGTCTGTTCTGGAACGCCTGAGCCTCCCTGGATATATTAAGCTGTCTGGCTGGTTTAGTGGGATTCAATCCGGGCCAATCATTCGCACACACATACGCATGTGCACATGCAGATAGTATTCAAAACAGCTGCATATTGGTGTGTACGGCTTCTCTATAAACGTCTTTCCAGGTCCCTGGCTCTGTGTTGACTCCATCCATCTTGGCTGAATCCCCTGCCTGGCATCACATCTGTGGTCGCAGCTCCTTGGTCTGAGGATATGTGCTGTCTGGAGCACAGAAGCCTTTTTTTACGATGTTGTGAATGAAACAAAAACTGTACGTGCAGTTAGTTGCAGGTAAATGCATTGCAGACCTCATGTCAAAGTATTAACCGTCATGGGCTTTCATTTGAATTGTAAATACAACACACCCCTTTGTTTTCAGCTTGAGCTGGGATTGTTTGGGTTTTGGTCGCTAATCAGATATTTAGAAAAAGACAATTTATTTCCCAGACACATATTCAGAGCATCTTTGTTTTAAAAGGCAATGCTGTGAGCCAAGCTTTTTTTCTGTTCCTTTTTTTTTTTTCTTCAAACAACATTGAGAGTTGACATTTGAAGCTACTATTTGAAATTTGATTCAACCGCAAATGCCTGCACATTGCAAGCATGTAGTATTTTGGACTAAGCCATCTGGCTGTCCATGGTGCTGACTGTGTGTGTTTCTGGCCGGTGTGGATGGTCACAGTCTCCCTGGCCTGTGTATTAACATACAGTGAAAGAAAGTGTTCCCATTAGAAATCATTTTCCTCTGTTTACTCAGTAGTGTTCCACCGCAAGAAAATTAACAACACTGCAAAAGCAAATGTGACATGAAAATTGCTTTACAATGTAGCTAAACTTACAAGTGCTAACCTAAAAGGGGTATTTATCATTTTTAAGGTAGAATTTCCAAGAAAAATAGCTCATAAGTTGGAACCTGCACTGGATCGTGACACATTAAAATGGAGAATGGTGTGCAGCAGTGATCCACTGCTACATACAATTACAGAGGAAGCACTTAGTGTCTTGTATGTCTTCAAATATAGATCTCTCCTATTTTGTGTTTTTATGTTTTATGTTAAGCAGGCACATTCAAATATAAAAATGCAGTGGGTGAAATTGTGCTATGTCCTGAGTAATACTGATGCCGAGCTTTCTCGATGTCATTAAACAGTCTTCTCACTAGTCACTCGCACGCATTTTGTTTTTCTAGCTGGAAATGACTGGCAGGCACCATTCAGCACCCACTCTGTAGTGTTTTGCCACATAATAACGGGATTGACTTGTGTGGACGAGCTTGTAGAGCCAGTCAGTCAGACATTGTTAGGCGCGCAGTGGTGAGCTAAGATGTGATGAGGAGGCAGGTCTGTGCCTCTAATAGCGCTCTGATTAAACAATAGATTCTCCCTTTAAGGTCTGCTCGCCACTTCACATGCAGACAGAGATGTCCTGCTGTACAGAGATCAGCGTACCTGGGAGCTGAATGTCTTAAGACTGTGGACTACCTCTCCAGCTTTTTAATTTCTCATTAATACGCTAGATGGTTCTTTGATAATCAGACAAATGGATTGATTTGTGCCTGTGAATTACAATGATTCTCTGATGCTTAATAGGCCATTATGGTGTTTTGATGGATTTTTCACAAAAACAACTGCTGCTGCTGCTGCTGCTGCTGCTGCTGCTGCTACATACCGCTGCTAAGAAATGGCCTCCCCACGTAATAAGTTCCAATTTAACCCCTGAGTACATATATTGTTCTTGAGGGAGCCGTCAATTCTCAATCGACTGCTGCCATTTATACAAGCTAGTTAGCAGTAAAGCAATGTAGTTTAACCTCTTGATAGCAGTGATGATAATTTAATTGCATTTGTGATGTATTACACCCTGCCATATGTTGGGCCAAGGTCCTTGTGTAAGGGCGTATCCGTCAATGAAAAATATGCCCTGTCAGGCCAGTTGATTACTTGTTTAAAAATCACTTTAATACTTGTAGTTGTTGACAGGTCATTTAATAAATGACTTGTTAGGAGGCAACATTGTTTATTCCATATCGTCTTTTTTTTTTCTTTTCTTTTTTTTTTTTTTTCTTTTCTTGTTTGATGTTGTAAATCCTGAACTAGTAAAAAAAAAAAAAAAAAAAAAAAGAGAGACAGAAGAAGAAGAAGAAGAGGGAAGAAAACCGCAGCAATCATCTGCTAAAATGTTTTAAAGCGAACAAAACTGAGAATTAGCGGGTGTGTAATATATCACAGAGCACACAGTCTAATCAGGATCCCAGCTGGAGGCGTAGCCGTGCTCTGACCCTGTGAAATGACTTTGTCCTCTGCCTCATCGTTGGGGGAGGTTGGGAGATCAAAAAGGAAGTCATTTTTTGGCTCTTCCAAAAAAAAAAGAAGAAGCTGTGGCTGTAATTAGCTTTGTTCTGATAACATTCAACAGCACATCCCAGAAATGGGTGCGAAACTGTACTGTACACCTCCTGATCAGATAGCTGCGCTGTAATCAGGAGACAATCTTAATGACCTGTGTTAAATGCCAAATGCTCATTCTGCTCCATCCATTTGCAGTCTGAGCACACCGCTTCAACCCCTGAAGTCAATGAAACAAATTAAATCCATTTCACTAACGATTTTTTTTTTTTTTTTTTTTTTTTTTTTGCCTAGAATGATGCAAAGCTGTAAAGGTTTCAATTTAGACTTATTGTCTTTTATAAGACCGGATCTGTAGTTGATAAAGCATGTTTTTTTAATTTTTTTTGGCGTGAGGAGGGGTTGGAGTGTTTTTTGTTTGTGCAGTGTTGGTGTATTCAACATCTAGACAACGCTCCATGGGGAACCTGTCTATTTTCTGAAACTCAAGACTGGTTGAAGGTATTAATGAGGGACTCATTGAATAATTCATGTACATCGATAACATCTCATATCTCATTTGGAAGGTCAGGAAGTTAGTTTTAGACAGGTGTTTGTTTCACTTCAGTTACTTTTGATTGAAAAGCGACCGTGTCCTGTAACCGTGTAGCGCGTACAACAGGAGAAAAGATTTCCAATATTTCTTTCTGAGACATTGAGTAGGCCTAGAGGTGAAATAAGGGGCTCTCTGAAGTGTCTGTAGAAGAGGATTATGGAAGTATATTTACTATTGTACTCTCAGGTTCATTGATCTCAAGCTTTGTGCTATATAGAACATTCGTCCTTGAGAATATTAGTTAGAAAAACACAGTTTTTCTTTACATAAAACTTGGTTTAAAATTAAACTATTTTTTATAGGAAAAAAAAAAAGTAGGATATTCACAACACAATAAGCAACAATCAAAGTCCCTAATATTATTCATTGAGAATTGAATCTGCTTCATTGGGGCTGTGGGTCCTATGTGGGTGTCCATGACACAAATGTTACTAAAACCTGATTGGTGCACGGAAGTACGCAACATCACCTTTTTTTTCCCCCAACTGTAACTGAATCTCTCATGTGAAACAACCCAAACTGTTCAGACTCTGGCAGAAGATAGTGTGTTATTGAAGGGCCCTGTCGCTCATCGTAAGAAGCCGATTATGAAAATATCTTTTCATTGTAGGCGTAGGAAAAAATACAGAAACCAAACAATTTTTCTTGTCTTATCATCAAGTGACAATTTCACTCAGTGAATACACACTGCACCTGCACAGACAGTGAGGTTTTTATACCGGCATTTGCTTGTTGGTGCTTTTTTTTGCTGTTTGAAAAAGAAATCTAGTGTGTCCCATGATACTTTTTATTGTAAGTCATGTTCACCATGAAGGTTGTTGCTCCCTGCTTTGGTATAAGTACGTCTTGAATTCTAAAAGTACTCTAATGAATAGATCTTTCGTTCAGAAAGGCACATCAGGCTTTCTGGTTCCTATTGTTAAAACTCTGACACGAGTATGCTGCAGTAAGAAAAGGGCCACTGGGTTTATGCTTCTCTTCTGACTGTGGTGTATTTTTTAGCACCACTTCAGCTACAGTGTTGTTTGAAGGCCCAGCTCAGTTCAGGATGTTACAGTACAAACAGTTGCTGCTTTTCTGCTGTCAGTATTTGGTAGAGTTATTGTGATGCTTGATGTGTAAATTGTTTCTCTGTAATCTTCCTCTCTCCTTTTGTGACGTTGTCTTTTTTTTTTCCCCAGACATGGAACTCGATGTGCAGGAGAAGTTGCAGCAGCGGCCGACAACGGTGTGTGCGGTGTAGGTGTGGCCTATAATGCCAAAATTGGAGGTGAGTGAAGCAGACCATTCAGATTTTCAATTGGGAACAATGTTTCATTAGAGATAATATTCATTTAAATGAGTTGAATATTATTTTTAATTAGAAATAATATGAACGATTATATATTCACATTCAAACTAATTAACTTGGAAGTGAATTTGTTTCAGCTAGGCTCTTATTTAGTCCGAGGCCTGAATGTGAATCACAGATTTAGCTGCGTCTTCACATTTTGTTATAGACCCAGTAATACACTGTAAATCCATAATGTTTTTTCTTTTCTTTTTCTGGACCATTGACTATCTTTTACCGACTGATTGGCTGCCTGTTGTTTAGATGCACAAGTGAAAGTGTGCTGCACTGAGCGTGCAGTGAATTGTGCTTGATCTAATGCTACTGAGAACAATAGCTTCAGCTTTTTCTTCTGGAAATAAGTGGCTTTGTTTAAAGCAATGCATATAAACTTTCAGATTTAAGTTATGTTTTTTTTGTCTCCCAAAAATGTTTGCACTTGATATAGTATTCCAAGGAGGCTTTTAGTAACTTTTGTCACCAAACAATCTGTCATTGACATGATGGCAGCCAACAAGACTCAGCGGAGCCCTGAGCTGTCCTGTTCACAGATGTTACTCATAACTCTACTTCTTTGTCTTCATTACCATTCATCTCCCGACGGAGCCGCGTGTTGGCCCTGTTCTCATCAATTACTCCTTTGTGAATCTGTTCACGTCACCGGGGTCAGTGGATTGTTTACAAACAGCTGGGATTTGCATTGTGTGTGTGTGTGTGTGTGTGTGTGTGTGTGTGTGTGTGTGTGTGTGTGTGTGTGTGTGTGTGTGTGTGTGTGTGTGTGTGTGTGTGTGTGTGTGTGTGTGTGTGTGTGTGTGTGTGTGTCTCTTTCTGGGCACCCCAGGTGTTAAATGTGTGTATCCTTACTGAGCAATGATTAGTGATTACCTGTAATTGACCCTGCTTGGCTAACTCTGCGTTTCCTTCCTCCTACTGTATCTGTTTTCCCTCCATATACACACACACACACACACACACACACACACACACACACTCATGGCTGCATTCCTACCTGCTGCCTGGAACTTGCTGGAGCAGCAGGAAACTCGCACAGCGCTGTCTTAATAAGGAATCGTCGAGCCGCGGGAAGTTGATGAGAATTGTTACGACAGTGATTATCATTACCGCTGCAATACAGCCCATGTATAATGATCAACCGAGCAAATATTGTGCTTTATGTCGCATGTTTAGCCCAGTAAAGCATTTTTTCCACGCTCCTCGGTATTCAAACTTGTGGTACACCAAATCCCCATGCCAACAAAGTAATTACTGCTTTGGCTACATCCCTTCTGGCATGTGTTTGTGCCTTCAGGGCCAGGCAGGTTGTCTAGTATGGATTATTGAGGTCTTAATGTGGATGTCGTCGCGTTGCCTCTGAGGTCCGGGGGTCCTATCCCAGTAATGGACCTTATTTGAGGGTGGTTCATTTCACGCCTCTCTACAGCCATTAATGTTCAGAGGAGTGATCTGAGGCTGCTCACTTCAAAGGCTCAGACAGAGTTGCGTTCAGGTATGATGAAAGGTGACATTCAGTGCTACCCTGTGGATACCCTAGTCTGTTGAAGGTTCTGTAAACTCTGAGCTCATTTATACCTGTGTGTATGTGCACCTCTCTCTCTCTCTCTCTCTCTCTCTCTCTCTCTCCTGCAGTCTGTCAGGTTTGTCAACATGTCCCTTCTGTGTGTTTGGTGGGGGTTAGGAAGCTAGCCTTTTCCTGGTTCAGCAAACAGCTGGGTTTCTGTTTATGTGACGGTAAAATAATGTAGTATCCATCGGAGCAGCATCTGCGGGTGAAGCTCTGTACGCTCGCTCATTAAAACTGCAACTCTGTGGACGCGTTGGTTTTTTCTTTGAAGTCTTTTTGTTTCACCTGTTTTTCTTTTTCTAGTTTTGTTTTCTTTGTGGCAGAAGATGAAATGGGAATCTGCGGTCCGACCGATTTCTTTTGTTGTCACCTCATGCTGTGTATTTTTTTTTTCTTCAGGTTTTGACACCTCTCCACTCATCTAAAGCGAAAATGAATACGCTCACTATCTCTTTTCCATCTGTCATTCTGTCACTCTTTCCCCAACCACTTTTCACCTCTCTAGTGCGGTAACCTAATCTGCACTGTCTGCGCTGCCTGTTCATTTGATAGGAGTTCGTATGTTGGATGGGGAGGTGACAGACGTGGTGGAGGCCCACTCTCTGAGCCTCAACCCGCAGCACATCCACATCTATAGTGCCAGCTGGGGCCCAGAGGACGATGGCAAGTCACTGGACGGCCCTGCCAAGCTGGCTAAGGAGGCTTTCCTCCAGGGAATCACCAAGGTCAGTCAGCCTGACTTTTAATCTACTAATATCTTCCCTGTTTCCTGCTTCTAGCATCCCCATCAAACTCTCATCAGTTCTTTAAAGGTTTGACATAGGTTTGTACTTGTATTTTTGGGAATTTGAGGAAATACACTTACTTTTCCTTTCTTGCATAAAAATGGATGAAAAGGTGGCCAGGTTGGGCTCAGTGGGTAGAGCAGGCGCACATATACTGAGAGGTTTATGCCTCGACGCAGGGTTCGAATCCGACCTGTGACGATTTCCTGCACGTCTTCCCCCTCTCTCTCCCCTTTCTCATCTAGCTGTCCTGTCAAATTAAAGGCGGAAAAGCCCCCCCAAAAAAGAAAGCAATGGATGAAAAGATTGATACAACTCTCATGCCTGTATGGTAAAAATAACACTGAAGCCAGCCGAGCTTTGTTTAGAAAGCTCACTAATTAACATGTTATATCTTGTTTGTCTAATCCGCACAAAAACCAAAGTGTAAAAATAACAATTTGCCATTTAATTATGTGCTGGACTATTTCCTCGCCATTTGAATATCAAAGTTAGTTTCTCATTGAAACAGTGTTTCTCACACCATTGCCCTCCACAGTTGGGGTTAGGACGCAGGATAAATGATGGTTAGGCATCACAGAGATAACTGCCTAGGGTTAAAGTAAGGTTGAGTTGAGGTTAAGCATAGCAGAAAAGGACTCGTTAGAGTTAGCGATATGTTTGAGCTCAGGCTAAAGTAGGGAAAAAACACAAATCGATTAGGAAGCAGACTTTAAGCCCGAGACACACCAAGCCGATAATCGGCGGTTGGACAGTCTGGCGAGGTCAGCGACTCAAGTCTGTTCGGTGTGTTCCGTTCCGTCGTCCGTCTGAGGAGCCGTCGTCCTTCATTTTGGCCGATTTGACATGTATAATCGACGGGGCCGGCACTGCCGGCAGTCGGACTCAAATGACCCATCTGATTGGTAGAATGCTAACCCGGAAACGGGGAGCCGAATGAGCGTGACTAGAGTCTCTCAAAATCTGACGAAAATCTTTTAAACCGACCTTTATTGATCTGAAATGAAGACAGATTCAGCAACTGCCTGGCCTATTTCTCGCTTAAAATGTTTTCACAAACACGTTTCGGTGAACTATAGTACAATATGAGATCGTATTCTGTTTTTGAATTTCCGGAGAAACAAGGCCCATGTGACGCGTTCGTCCAATCAGCTGCCGGTTTTCATTTTTGGGCGAGAATACAGCCTGCTGTTGTGGAGACGCATTACGTCTCGTCGCTTTGGTGTGTTCCGAGGCACTTTTTTGACCAACTCGGGGAGACTGATCAGTCCAACTGCCTTTTCTGCCGAGGTTCGGCCGTCTGGTCGGTGGGTCTGCAGCTTTAGACACAACACCAGGACCAGGAACCTCCTGATGGTAGCCTGGTCCTCTGGTCCTAGCCAAGAATACTCTGACTCATAACCCTTAGTAAAATGGCAAATTTTCATTTTTATAATTCATTTTTTTGTACAGATTAAACAAACCTTAAAGATAGTGATACAAGCGCTAAGCTAACCCAGCTGCTGGCTCATATTTACTGTACAGATGTGAGAGTGGTATTGGTCTTCTCATCTAACCCTTGGCAACGACGCAAGTACTGTAAGCGTATTTCGCAACACTTTGAACCTTTTATGCTACACATGGAGCAATTTCTCTCATGCCAAAAAAAATACGCTTTTGGAAATCTGAGGTGTAACAACCTGAAACAGAATTCCGTGAAATGAACGCAGCCCCTTAACTCAAAATCTGAGTCTGTTTCATGGAATCGCAAAACATTCCGCGATGGTCCCACGGAAGAATTCTGTTAAATAAACACGGCCCCTTAAGTTAAGGAAAAGGTCATGGGTGGGCTTACGGTTCCGTACGGGACACGAACCCCGGCCCCCTGGGTGAAAGTCCTGTGTTTGACCCATCCACCACCCCAACCAACCTCATTACGCGTAATTTCGGCCTTACATACTACTCACTACCGTAGTGGCTCTTAGTTACGTCATCTTCTCATTGACTTTACATTGGAATTGTTTTCTGTGGTGGCCACGCAGAATTTTCACGCGTTCCGTGCAACCACCACGTAATGACCTGTTAACAGCTTGGGATCATTTCACGGAATTCTGTGAGACCAGGCTGGGTGTAAACATGTTTCTACCTATACAATCATATTGTATCAATATTTAATGGAGGATATCTTTCGGAGATGTACTGTAGATAAGGACAACCTCAAGGTGAGTTTGGTAATTGCCCTCCAACTAGCCCTTTAAGGTTGGATAGAGTAAGACATTAAAGAGTATGACAATTATCTAAGGCTTAATGTTATCATTTCTCATGTGTCAGCAAGCTGCATGAGACGGGGTTAGCGGAACAGCCGAATGATAAATGTGAGATGGGAGAAATAGAATCAGAGCAGCAGTCACTGATGCAAACAATAGTGAATAGTTAATAGATACAAAGACCTCAGTAATTGGCATATACAGTAAATGAATGAAACTGCACATTTTCTGTGGAATAGAATGAGTCATACTTGACATCCCAAAATGTGAAATGTTCCACCAATCAAGGTGTGTTAGTAAGGAGAAATAGCCTGACAGCAGCACAACAGGACCATTCTGGTTCAGCGTGTGTTCTCCTGGCAGTGACAGAAGCCCTGGCACCGAAGTCTTATCGTCTAGCCTCTTTTTAACCTGCAGCAAAGGCAGCCTTGGGTCATAAATTGGGCTGGAAGGATTCAGAGCATTACCTAGAGCTGCTTTAAGACTCCTGTGTTATGATACTGTATGATTCAGACAGCATCATCACACATACAGTAGAAGGAATTTTGTGGTAAATTTGTGAGATGGAGATGTAGGAATCCATTAAGAAAATTAAATAGATAATCCTATTAAAAACCAGCTCATTTGAAGTCTGTGTTCAGATAAAACTGAGGTCCCTTTGTACACTTGTAAGCTTACAATGTGATTAACGGAGCCAGAGAAAATAGTGTTGCGGCATCAGTGATAAGGAAACCAAAATTCCAGTATCTTTTATATTTGTCGGGGTGGTGGAGCCAAAATACTGAAACTGATGATGTGACAAGACTTTTATTTTGTTTAAAAGCCAGGCCAAACTCAAGCAGCCAGAGAGCAGAACACACAGACAAAGTCTTTAACAACAGGGCTGGCAAAACATTCATGCATCTTTTTCTTTTTTTATGTTCCTTTTTGTTTAGTTTTGTGTATCTGGGGGTGACCGAGAGGGATGGAAGAAGAAATTGTATACTTCTGTTTTATCTCACCTTATTAAATCTTGCTTTGCCATCAGCTGTTTCATTATTCTGTATGTGAAATTTAAAAGAAATCTTTTTTTTTCTGTTTCTACACCTAACAGTATTTGTTTCTTGGTTTATTGTTTTGTCGCCCACTTGGTTCAAACTGAATGTGGAAGAAGACACGTTTTAATCATTCCATTTTATATTTAGCTGCTGCTTTCACACTTTGATGAAAAATTGCTTTTGAATTTTTTTAATTAACGTGACAGGGTGTAATGAATCCTAAATAGAAATGCGAGTTGTGAGTAATTTATGATGATAATGATACGTTTTTTCCTCTCTGCACTTTTCAAAACCACTTAAAAAGTGCCTTGAGGAAAAACAAAGTCAGAGCGATAATAATGTCTAACATAGAAGGAAAGGTACCTTCTGAATATATTGTTTAGAAGTAGAAAGGCATAATAAAACATGACAGCAAAAAGAAAACTAATTAAAAACCAACTCAAAATGTGTGTCTGTACAACTTTAACACTGACTTAAAAAAGGACCCTGAGGTTGTTCTCCATCCAGAGGCTATTTCAGAGCATCGGAGCCCCGACTGCAGATGCCCTGCTGCCCTCTGTCTCCAGCCCGATGCCGGCAACAACAGCTGGTCTGCAGACGTCAGGCTACTATATGTATTGAGAGAAAGAAGGTCAGCAGTATAGGAAGAGGGCAGACCAACTAGTACATTTAAAAATAAGCAGTAAAACTGAGAAAGAAAAGTAGATTCTAAAGGCCATAGGTTAGTACAAGGAGGCTAAAATTGAGAAAATCTTCTACAACTTGTGAACACCCTGGCAGCTGTATTTTATACGAGCTGAATGCGGCCCATCGATTTCTGGGGCATTTCAGCGATTAAGGAGTTGCAGTAATCTAATCAGCTGGAGACAAATGCGTGGAAAAAAGGATTTGTTTGTCTTGGAACAAAAAGAACATTCTAATATTCGCGATGTTCCTGGGTTGAAAAACGACACCCTTTGTTTCTCTGCTTAAATATTTCTAGCCTCCTGTTGGCAAGTCCAAACTGGACTATAAATGTACGTCTCATACAGAGTGTGTATTTTAGGAGCATACAGTCTCACCGCCAGATATCATGTTGTCATTTATCATGCCCCTGAATTATATTCAGCTTGAGTAGATTTTGTAATTACATTTCTTGTGTTTGTTATCGGATGTTCTGCCGCAGTAAGTCACCTGACATTATGATGTATTAATAAGAGATGTGCCTACAGCGGTTCACTGCTTCTGAACGAAAGCACATAAGTGACAAGGCGTTTAAGCAGTGAGACAAACGTCTTTTGTCAAAGCCAATGTTTCACACTTCGACCAGCTCTTGTTAGTCTCTTTCTCTAAACCCATCCTGTGCGTGTCTATATAAAGGTACACTGTATGTGTTTCTATACCACAGGGACGTGACGGACAGGGCTCCATCTTTGTGTGGGCTTCGGGTAATGGTGGCCGGGAGCAGGACAGCTGCAACTGTGACGGCTACACCAACAGCATTTACACCCTTTCCATCAGCAGCACCACGCAGTCCGGCAACGTGCCGTGGTACAGCGAGCCCTGCTCTTCCACCCTCGCTACCACCTTCAGCTCTGGAAACCCGGGGGAGAAACAGATAGTAGGTGTACACGCACACTCAAACTTTGAACATCTCAGATTTTGTGTAGGATTGTCTTTATACTTTAAATTGCGGGCACACTGTAAATGTCACTAATGCAAAAATAAACATACACCTCAATACTTTGCGTTTGCCAAAAGTTGATGCTGGCACATCCAAATGTAACCCTTTTCGAATGTACATTTACATGTATCTCGTCTCTCGCAAATCAATAATAGGCATCGAAATCAGAGTGACTGATGCGTAACGTACAGTGAGCAAAGCTGACAAACACTGAGAGGTGCCTCATGCTTCCTTCAAGATGCTTGTTAGCGGAAGGAAGACTTGCCTCAGGGACAAAAAACAACAATAAATCTGCCATTCCCTCCAAAATACATCCGAGGCATGCTGCAGGCGAGCAAACCCACATCGTCAGATTGATGAAATTGAAGTCATTTTAATATTTACAGCAGCTTTTGTATTGTTGCTTTAGCAGTCAGAAGATGCCATTTGTCGTATCAGTGAGTTCACACAGCTTTCGTTTATCCAAAACTAGTATTTATGTTGACTTTGTCAGATTTTGTGTTTGGTACATTTGTATCTAGACTGTCGAATCACAAGCAGACCAGGACCAGGCTTTTAAACAGATCTAACGTGAACTCATTTACTGTTGAGGCGCTGGGAATGTGTTACTGGGTATTTAGAAAATGCTAGGTTTATAACTTGTTTGGAAAAATAAAAAAAATCAGTGTAGGGCTGCAACCAGCTATTATTTTCATCATTGGTTAATTAGGGCCCGAGCGCCGACAGCGGCGAAGGCCCTCTTGAAACTGAAGGAATTATTATTATTTTCCCGTCAAATGAATTGGCTTTTTGAGGGGCTTAATATATTCAAAAACTCACCAAATTTGGCGGTCGCATCAAGTCTGGTGAAAAGTTACGTATTTTAAGGGTTTCGGGAATAGGCGCACAAAAATGGCTTGCTAGCGCCCCCTAGAAAGTTAAGAAAATTGAGCCCCTGCAGTGCGTTTAACGTAGACTCACGAAACTTGGTACACATATGTAACATGTCAAGATGTACAAAAAACTTCATTAGAGCCATACCCTAAACCCAACAAGAAGTCCGCCATTTTGAATTAAATGTTCGAAATTTGCGATTTTGGCCATTTCCACATGTCGTACTTTAACGAACTCCTCCTAGAGATTTCATCTGATCAACTTCAAACCCGGTCTGTGCCATCGTAAGAAGTTAAAGATGAAAAGTTGTTAAAAGAAAAACGTTTCGTCATAGGGCGTGGCCGTGGCAGGGCGGCCATTTTGTGCGTTTCGCCGCCGAAACAGGAAGTGGGTGTAACTCAAGTGTACGTTGTCCGATTACCTCGAAACTTTTCAGGATTCATAAGAGTCCAACCCTGAGGACAAATAAAGGCCGATATTTACTTAAAGTAAAAAAAAGATCTTTTTTAGATCCAGTTCTGATATCTATCTTGTTTAATCCTCTGACATGTAGACTTCTTTCCACAGTTAATGGCCAGTTAGTGCCACAGTCTTTCAGGCCCATAGGCTGTAATCATTGGTCAGGTCAGAGCTTGCAAACCAAGAATCAGTCCCTGACCTTCATAGCTCGCCTTGCCCTCTGGCTTCTTGTCATTTCCGACGTGTCGCCATGGTGACCCAGACAGGCCTCATTAGCGTTCTGCCATTGGCAGAGTTTGAGAGCAGAGGTGTACCCGGAGTGCTAAGATACTTTGTCTCACCACCACCTGACCTAACTGCACTGATTTGGCTGACATTCCCTGCCCCGGCTGTGACCCTTTGGCAGGGATCCACAGACCTGAGACTGAACCTACCAGCTCATTCTCTCCTCCTCCTCCTCCTCCTCCGATTGCTGCAGGCAGAGCTCCCATTGTCCCTAGCTCTCCCCTGCCTAACCTCGCTCACCATGAACTTCACTCATGCTGGAGTGGGAAACTCAATGTGTCATATTAACTGTGTCTAACCTTCTGTATTTCTGTGCACTCTCACTTCTCCTGTCTCCAAGGTGACCACCGACCTGAGGCAAAAATGCACAGACTCTCACACGGGGACGTCTGCCTCGGCCCCACTGGCTGCTGGGATCATCGCTCTGGCTCTGGAGGCCAAGTGAGTTGAGAACGACACAACCTCCTCCTGTAACCATATAGCTGTTTTTGAAGTCAACCCTGTAGCCAATACACTTTTACAGTAAACACTTTTTAAATTACATTTTAATGAAAACTTCATTTGTTACCATCTACTGTGCGCTCGTGATGTGTGTGTGTGTGTGTGTGTGTGTGTGTGTGTGTGTGTGTGTGTGTGTGTGTGTGTGTGTGTGTGTGTGTGTGTGTGTGTGTGTGTGTGTGTGTGTGCGCCTGCGTCTGGGAGTCGGCGTTAGCCTAAATCCCAGCCCAGAAATTCTTGCCTCAGCAAATTAAGCTTTTGATAATCAGTTAATTAGCAGACAAATCAGCAGCTGAAGCCCACACAGACATCTGAATACCTGTAGGGCCGTCAGTGAAGATTTCAAACTGGAGAATGTCTCTCATTATCGCTCACTCAGTGACTCCAGGTGTCCAAATCCAAGTTTCTGTCAGCAGCGATAATGTGTTCTCCGTTATGTTCGTATCTTCAGTCATATCTTGCGGTGTGTTAAGTCCTCTTATCAGTCAGCCGTCCTCCACCCTGCGTAATTCACTTCATTTCCACATTAGCGTGTAGCTGACAGGTGACGAAATCAAATCCAGTATTACCTCACTGCCCGGGTTTCAGTTGAGGTGTACATGCTCGGAGTCCCTGGTTTATCTCAGCACTGTTGCCTCTGATATCATAAGAGAAGGGGCCCTGAATGACAGACCCCTAAAGTTTTACACCACAAAGACTATCTCTCACTTTTAACACCCCTCCTGACAGGCAGCAGTAATAACAGGGTAGCTAGTTTATCAGACTGGGACGATACTGGAATTCACAGAGATGGAATCATTTAATAGGCAGAGGCTTTCTGGTGTTTGTTATTTTATTTATTTATTTATTTTCCCCTTCATACTTGGCTGAGGTGACATTGGGAGTGGGGGGGATCTTGTCCATTAATAACACATGAGAGGATGTGAGATGTGAATGCTGATGCTGAGTGATGCGCGGCAGTGCAATTCTGTGTTTCTATATCTGTCTACCGTGGTGTTGCACTCAGTAAGCAGTGTGATTCATGGCTTGATTATATTAAACCACGGAGCAGTTTTTTCCACATTGGTGACTCAAAGGCTTTTCCTCTGAATGCTTCCCTGCTGTACCTCCTTAATAAATCACTTTTTTTTTTTTTGCGCATTTTTATTGGGCTTCTACTGTGATAGAAGGTGACTTCATCCCCGAATCCCTAGTCTCGCACTGCCAGAACTATCTCCACAGAGCCGAATCCCTGACCTCATTAGAAACTATCATTACAGAGAAGTCTAGACACAGTCCTCCACAGTGTTGTAGCCTCTCTTTTATTGTGTTCCCTGACCTTTCATCACAATAGGTTATGACGTACCTTTAATATTGGTGCTTTACACCGGTGTTAAGACTATAATGTGAGCCCATACCTTTGTTATATTAACTGACATCTCCCTTAGGGCCTCCTCTACGTCTCAGTATACTATTTTAGAAATGTATGGCTGTCCTCACTGTATATGCTCAGGTGGATCATATTTCAGGTGTGACTACACACTCCTGACCTTTTCCATATCCCACAGCTCCTCACATTTCCTCTGCTGTACTGTTGTACAGTTGAGGTCAGCGAAACCTGGCTTTTCTCATAATGTGCATAATGCAGAAACTAATACCTTCGGCTATTACACGACAGAAAGTCAATGCGGTTACTCTGCTTTCCTTCCTCTATCTCTGCAGTATGAACCTGACCTGGAGGGACATGCAGCACCTGGTGGTGAGAACGTCCCGGCCGGGACACCTCAGCGCCGGAGACTGGAAGACCAACGGAGTGGGACGCAGAGGTAGAGGCTGGCTTGTCCAACTCAATCACAGATGGTATTATATGGTGTGATATTTGTCCCTCTATCCTGAGCGCACAATGGGACATTTTAAGATTTTTTTTTTTTTTTTTTTTTTTTGTAAGCACATGCATTATATAATATATACAGTATAATAAAAATGAATAATAACACAAAATCAAAACCTCTCACTCAGTTTCAAACTCCCTGCTCTGTGTGAGATCTCAGCATCTCCGCTCTGTGCACTCTGAGGTCTGCATGTTCGACCAACTTGACATTATGTCACAAATACAGGCAACCCAAATAAATTGGGCTAATTTTGGTCATTTTGTCTCCATTCCAGGATTATAGATTTTTTTTGGTCTGCTACAGCATACATATATTTTCTGTAAATCACTCGTCCTGTCTTATTCTTTGAGAAAAGATAAGAAAGAAATTTTAAATGTTATGGTTTTTATGATGGCTTAATTTTTTCAAGTCAACTTTATTGTCAATTCTGCAATATGTGCCAGACATAGAGAGCAATTGAAAATACGTTTCTCTCCAACTCACGGTGCAATAAAGACACGTACAGCAAGTATAATATAAAAGATAAGAAATATATACAAATAAAGATAAAAAGATATATAGTGATCTAAAGGAAGAGCCTTCGTTCCTTCTATAGGCAGAGCAGACGGTCACACTGAGCCAGACAGCAGCTACACAACACAAGATCCACAGACTGTGAACAGCAACCCACATCAGCTATCCTGCTGAAGTCTCCTGCTTATCTAACTTACAAACATGAACGCACATCTTGTCCTTGGCGACCAAACAAAGTGCTCTACTAACGTCATTTTTCCAGACTGAATAACTAGATGGTAGGCTGCAGCACGTTAAACCACATGTGAACCTACCTGCAAATATCTCTATGGTCAGTTTAGATGCTAGTGTGGTCCTTTCTCTTTAATATCTCTGCTGATAACACTCTGTCTGCCCATGACGTGTAGGCTACAGTGCTAGACCCTCCAGCCAGTTTATCCAAAACTAGTATTTATGTTGACTTTGTCAGATTTTGTGTTTGGTACATTTGTATCTAGACTGTTGAATCACAAGCAGACCACGACCAGGCTTTTAAACAGATCTAACGTGAACTCATTTACTGTTGAGGCGCTGGGAATGTGTTACTGGGTATTTAGAAAATGCTAGGTTTATAACTTGTTTGGAAAAGTAAAAAAAAAAAAAAAAAAAAAACAGCTATTATTTTCATCATTGGTTAATTGGTTGATTATTTTTTTTAAAAATGCCCATCACAAGTTCCTAGGTACATTTGATGATTGCGGACTCAGGATTTAGGAACAAGTATAATGCCATAGTATTACAGTCAAGAGTGGAATGTTGACTGACAGTAATTTCTCTTTCTGTGGTGTTATCTCACCGCCACCACCCACCAACCTGCCATTTCTTTCCTCCACAGTGAGTCATTCGTACGGTTATGGGCTTCTGGATGCAGGTGGCATGGTGGTTTTGGCACAGAACTGGACCACAGTGGGACCACAGCATCAGTGTGTTCACACCATGCTCACGGAACCAAGGTTAGAAGGGTGTGTGTCCGTGTGTGTGGGTGGGTGGGTGTGTGTGTGTGTGTGTGTGGGTGGGTGGGTGGGTGTGTGTGTGTGTGTGTGTGTGTGTGTGTACTACAGTGAGATTTAGTCTCATTACGAGCACATGCTGTTCTTTCACCCAGCTCAGCCTGATAGATGTTCCTGTATTCTCCTCGGAGCTGGGACGGTTGCGTAGATTTGTAGCACAGCGCTATCTGTGTCCATTTCTGCAGCCACACATTAACCACCCTCCCCTCCACTCGTCAAATCTGCAGAGACATCGGGAACAAGCTGGTGTTCAGCAAGAGCGTGGATGCCTGCTGGGGACGACCCGAGTATGTCAGCTCTCTGGAACACGTTCAGGCTCGCCTCACTCTCTCCCACAACCAGAGAGGAAAATTGGGCATTCATCTCATCAGCCCGCTGGGCACACGCTCCACCCTGCTGTTCCCCAGGTACACAGTAAAACACACCACTGTACACAAAGGACAGCCGAGCCATGTTATGAATCTCTCTTTGCCTGTGTCTCTTTAACACACACACACACATCCACCCACCCCCACACACAAACACACTAGAGCCCGACCAATAAAGGATTTTTAAGGCCGATATTGATACAAATATTTAGTGGTATATCGGCCGATATATATATATATATATATATATATATATATATATATATATATATTTTTTTTTAAATCCAGAAATGCGTAACAAAACAAACGGATTTCCCTAACATTTTTATTTAGTTTTTATATAGTTATTTGTAGTTATTTATGAGTCCTCACTAAAATAATATGATAATACAGTTTAAAAATAAACTTGTTTGTTTTATTGTCACAACAGAACAGAGGAACATCAAAATATATTAAAGTTCTGATAAATAAAATGTATAAAAATTAAGGTTGGGTATCGTTTTTTTTTTTTTTCGATTCCGGTGCTAAATCGATACTTTTAAAACGGTGCCGGTGCCTAAATGATGCCTGAACCGGTACTTTTCAATAAAGTTAAAAAAAAAAAAAAAAAAAATAAGGGTAGTAAACAACAGTCAGTGACTTGTTTATTGCTAAGGCCATGGTCAAAATTAAAGATTTAATAATAACGTAATAACTATAACAATAACAATAACTTATTTCACCAGTAAATTGCTGTTGAACCCCAGATGGGAAAAGGGTATTTTACAATTACTGTCAATGCACCACAAGGCTACCTGTTTTAAGTGAATCTGTGTTGTTTAATTCCGACAATGGCAGCTGCAAGTGAACGCACCGTCTGTGTTGTTTAATTTCCGACAACGGCAGCTGCAAGTGAACGCACCGTCTGTGTTGTTTAATTCCGACCATATAAACATACTGTATATCTATGAATTGCAACAACGGCAGCTGCTGCGCTGCAGAGCAGACTGTTACATCCCGCTGTTGAAGTCCTCCACAGTGAAATACAGTCACACTTTACACTGTTTAACGTTAGCTGTCAGCATTTTAACCGTGATTAATCCAGCTGCTAGCTAAAGGTGGGCTAACGTTACGTGCTGTCAGGTGTAGTGTAAAGTCAGGCACCGAAATGAGGCACCGAAACTTTCGTTCTTATTCGGTCTCGTTACTCCCGTTTACGTCGGCACCGGTTTCCTATTGGCACCGAGTTTCGGTACCCAACCCTAATAAAAATACAAACTTAAGATAGGAAACGTAAAGGGTTAAACACGAGTGTTGCCAACAGGAACGTTGTAGAGCGCCCTCTGGTGGACAAACTGTGCAACGGCAACACTCAGAACCTGGTTGAAGGGTGTTTCGTCCGTTTTTATTTTATTTTTTAAATATTCATTTATCGACCATTATAAATGCTGATACCGATAGTTTGGATAATCTAAAATTATCGGGTGATAATATCGGGCGATAATATTGGCCCGCCGATATATCGGTCGGGCTCTAACACACACACACACTCACACAAACACGCACACACAATCTATCTGTGCATAGATACTCCCACAAGTATACTCCTTGGGAAAAATCCCACTTTCTGCATTTTACCACCAAAAAACACAAACCCCTCGTCTGTCCCCTTTTCTTTCAGGCCCAATGACTTCTCCTCAGAGGGATTCAACGACTGGGCCTTCATGACCACCCACTCATGGGATGAGGATCCTCAAGGGGAATGGACACTGGAAATAGAAAACGTGGCAGCTAATGGACGTGACTATGGTAAGCCCACTCATCACCATTAATTGTTCAGTCTGGTCACTTCACATCTAACCTACAGTCATGCCAGCATTTACTGCCCCCTCATTAACTCAAGTCCTTTTTGCATATTTCCATGCTCGCCTAAATAGCCTCTGCTCAGTTCCCCTGTTCTGTCTCTCTCTACTGATTCAGTTTATTTTACCATTTTTGTGGTACCAGGGGGAGCGGCTCTCAAAAATCTATTTGGTTACACTTTACTTTAAGGTATCTACATAAGAGTGACATGACACTGGGGCGGCCTCTAGCTCACCCAGTAAGAGTGTTCGCCCCATGTTGGCTGAGTCCTGCAGCGGCCCGGGTTCGAATCCAACCTGTGGCCCTTTGCTGCGTGTCATCCCCCATCTCTCTCCCCCCTTTCATGTCTATCCGCTGTCACTATAATAAAGGGAAAAGCCTCAAAAAAAAAAAAAAAGAGTGACATGAGACTGTCATGAATGTGTCCTAAACATTATAAACAAGTCATAAACGTTAATGACATAACGCTTCTTTTAGTAAGTGATATTCGGTTTTTTGTCATGACAAGTTAGGGTTAGGGTTAGAGTTAGGGTTCATGTGTCATGACAGATACCTGTAGATACCTTCAAGTAAAGTGTTACCATATCTTTGGATCAAAACTTTGCAGAGAAATCTTCCTCTGCAAAAATAAAAATAAAAGTGGATGGCAACTTTTTAATGATCAACTTTTTATTCTCCAAATCGGGCTGCATTTTCCTTCAAAAGGCGAACGGCAGCATATTGCCAAGAAGAGTTCACTCGTACGTTCCTGAGCTCTCTCGTGGCTTTGTTTACTCTGAGCAGTCGGGGAAATGAGAGAGGAAGGCATCTCTTCCTCTGCTGGTGTTGATTCTCCGCCAGCGATGCGTTTGGTCCACACTCATCACTTGTTTCCTTTTCTTCCACCCCCATATCCTCTTCTCAGCCAGTTCACACCACCAGTTCCATTTCTGAGAGGTGCTATATTGATATTCTCTTGCACATCTTAATATCCCTCTTCCTCTCTCTCTCTCTCTCTCAGCTGTGTTAAGTCAGTTCACCCTCATCCTGTGGGGCACTGGACCCAGCGTCCTCAGCCCCTCGTCATCTGACTTCCCTCGGCCGTCCAACAACAGCTGCAAGACCTTTGACGCCCAGCAGATCTGTATCGGTGAGATCATTCAGACTTCACATCAACTTTAAACAGGAGCCATTTATGTGGAATGGGCTCATTTGTGTTGGCGCTGGCACACAGTCATTGTTAGAAAACAGGCTTTGGGTCAGACTGTGTTGGCTATTTCAACTTGTGAAAAGTGAATGCTGTGAATACAGATGATCCATTTACAAGCCTCGTTTGCATTTGTTTACCCGCGCACTATGAATATGCACGTTGCCATATGTCATCTTAGTTTGAATCAGAGTGTTGGACGTATGGAGGAGCAGCAGGGGAGATTAAAAACCGCGAGAGGTGCTACGTTGTCAGCAACTGTTGAGGAGGATGACTCCCTCATTGAAAGGCAGATGAGATCGGTAGCTTCGTTCTGCTTCCAAGCGTTCAGACGCTTTTATTCTTCATCATTCCAGACTCCATAATAAAGTTAAAATCTACATTTCAGGAGTTAGTGGCGACACTTTGTTTTACAGGGCCCCAGAACTGGAAGGTTCCTGGAAAGGACTTTGTAATGTTTGTGATTGTAACAACGTCCGTTTTGTGGTTGTGGCCTTCTGTTAACAAATGAACCATTTTTTAGGCAGTTCACAGGAGATACGTTGGTTGTGTGCTTGTAAATTGAATAGAATTCAACACAGATATAAAGAATATGGTTTCTAACAAATACATGAATAGTGACATGGGTTTAACATGATCACAGTTTTCCGGTCATTAAAATCTTTCAAGGAAATTTCTTTGGAAATCAACAACTGCTTATAGACCGTGCCCGACTGCTATGTACAGTAACTATTAAACACTTGAGTTAAATTATTATCTGTACTCTTTATTTCCATATAATAAGAATTAAATAAATAATTGATTAAGTTATTTTTTTTCATGCAAAATGATGATGATGGGTCCAGCTTTTCAAATATGAGATTGTGCTGGTTTTCCTTGTCTTACACTATTGTGAACAAAAGTTTTTGGGATTTTGGACTGAAGCAAAAAAGCAATTTGAAGAACCAATTGCAGTGGCTATTTTATTACTATTTTTTCTGAGATTTTACAGACAAAATAAGGAATCAGTGAATCAAGAAAATAATCAGCAGGTTGATCGTAGCTCTAAATGATACACTGTAGTTCTTTCCAGGACACTTCCAAGGAAATTGTAAATCCATTTTTGGACTTGTGAAGCCAGTTGTGTGTGGATGCATGAGACTTAACTTCCCTTATGCTTTCCTCCTCCCACGGTCCGTCCAGAGTGCAGCCCCGGCTTCTCCCTCTTCCTCCAGGGCTGTGTGAAGTTCTGTCCGCCCGGCTTCACCTCGGGGCCGCAGCTCCTCAACCTCTCGCTGGAGAACTGGGTGGACCTGTCTTCGGTCCAGGCCTGCCTGCCCTGCAACCCCGCCTGCCTCACCTGCTCAGGCAGCGGGCCTACAGACTGCCTGTCCTGCCCGCCTCACAGCCACCTGGTCCTCACCTCCTGCCTGCACCAGAACCAGGTCCAGCGCAAATCCCCGTTAGCTGGGGTAGTCCAGGGTGAGCGAGCGCAGCCAGAGGGGGAGATCCCAGCAGCAGCAGACGACGGCGGAGAAGGCGAGGGACCTCCGGGGCCCGGCGTAGCCCCGTCCAGTCAGCTGCCCGTCGTCATGGCCGTGCTGGGCTGTGCCTTCATCCTGGCCGCCTTCGTCGGGGTCTTCCTCTTGCTGCAGATGCGCTCAGGTGGCGCTTTCTGGGGCCGGAGGACCAAACTGCCCTCTGTGTACTCACAGACGAGGGGGGTGCGGGTGGGCTTCGGTTTTGGCTTTGGCCAAGGACAGGAGAGGAAGGCACGGATATGCTACAAGGGGATCCCCACTGTGTGGGGGGAGGAGGACGGGACGGCCTACCAGTCTGAATCAGACAGCGAGGAAGTGGACGGTCACGGCGAGAGGACAGCTTTCATCAAGACACAGAGCTCCATCTAGCTGAATCTGCAGAATGTCTGACACCACGTCTCCCCGGGTCTCATCAGCATTTTAGATCTGACTGGATGGAGCTGATACACGATGGAGAATCACACAAAAAACACAGGCCTTACTGTCCCATCAGCACCCCATCTCAATGCATTAAAGGAACACGCCGACTTATTGGGACTTTATCTTATTCACCGTATCCCCCAGAGTTAGACCAAGTCCATACATACCCTTCTCACGTCCGTGCGTGCTGTGACGCTGTCTGACGGCTTTAGCATTAGCTTAGCCTAGCACAGATCTTGCAGGTGACAGGTTCCATCCAGCCTACTGCTCCCAATAAGTGACAAAGTAACGCCAACATGTTCCTATTTACATGTTTTGATTTGTATAGTCACAGGGTGTACAAATAACAAGGTCACATGAGACACAGCCATATTCTAACCATATACTAAGTGGGAACTATATTCTTAGAAAGGCCAAGCTCTGCAACTTCTGCTACTTGGGTGGAGTGATTTGCTTTGCTGCAAGCCTGTCTGAGAATATAGTTCCCAGTTTGTTTACGGTTAGAATATGGCTGTGTCTCATGTTACGTTGTTTTTTGTACACGCTGTGACTCTACAAATCACAACATGTAAACAGGAACATGTTGGCATTATTTTGTCACTTATTCGGAGCAGTAGGCTAGTTGGAACCAGTCACCTGCTTGTTCTTTGCGGGTTCGCTACCGCTCAAGCCGTCACACAAGGGTGAGAAGGGTATGGACTTATCTAACTCTGGGGGTTACGGTGAATAAGCTAAAGTCCCAATAAGTTGGCGTGTTCCTTTTAAGAGTCAATCATTAGTTTTTTTCATGTATTTATTTGCATTTAATTTATCTTATTTGATACAATATTTTGATGTCAGATGTATTCATTATGCATTTGACTCTTTGTCGCCAATTTCAGGTGTTATTGTTTTTACTTCAATGACCTTGCTTGACATTTTTTTTTTTTTTTCTAGTTTGTTAAAGAGGTATTTACAAGACAAATCAGTCAAAACCAAAGCAGCAGAGACAGAGACATCCTGGCTTTTAGTGCCAAGTATAGGTCAAAAAACCCCAAAACCTGAATACCTACATTTCCCATAATGCAAATCCATAGCCTCTTACGTTAGAGCCCCTCTGCCCGGTAAATGGCCATGTCTTTCAAACTCCACACCCCCAGCTTCTGAAAAAGAAATTTCAAGCCCAATAATTCAATTCAATTCAATTCAATTTTATTTATAGTATCAAATCATAACATAGGTTATCTCGAGACACTTTACAGATAGAGTAGGTCTAGACCACACTCTATAATTTACAAAGCCCCAACAATTCCAACAATTCCAGTAATTCCCTCAAGAGCGAGCAGTGCGACAGTGGCGAGGAAAAACTCCCTCTTGGGAAGAAACCTCGGACAGACCCAGGCTCTTGGTAGGTGGTGTCTGACGGGCCGGTTGGGGGTGTGATGAACAGTGGCAATACTAGTCACATTAATAATGGAACAGTGACTGGATGTAGCGGGAAGCTGCAGGGTTCAGCAGGAAGCAGCATGACATTGCAGGGCACCGCTGAGCTCGGCAGGGAGTGCAGCAGGACCACGGAGACAGCTGGAACCAGGATCTTGGTGCCAACGTTCTCCAAGGAAATACGCTGGGGGAAAAAAACATAAGGACTCCGGGGAGTAAACTCCCCAGAAGCTAGGATTAGTAACAAGCATTTCTGGGACGGGATACACACAAATAGTAATAGTAATAGTAATAGAAAGGGAGAGGAGAGAGCAGCTCAGTGTGTCAAAGGAAGGAAGGAAGTCCCCCGGCAGTCTAGAACTATAACAGCGTAACTATAACAGCGTAACTAAGAGAGACAGGTCATAAGGAGAGGTAGCTTTTTCGGGCTTAGAACTCTCCCCCTGCCGGATCAGGCTTGGCTGGCCTGCCTCCCTCTACTTTGTTATGTATTATTAATCTAACAATTATGAAGAGAAGCAGGTGGACCAGTCAGTTTAACAAAAAAATGATGACGTCGTCATGGTTATTGCTTCAGACTTCTCAGAGCTCCTCCAGAACTACAGAGGAACATTACACAACCGGCTGAGACGAGTTAACAGAACTCCATGTGTAAAATGGGTGGAGTGGTCCTCTAAGCCAGTAGCATTGATTTGTCCCCCAACACAAACAGCTGGCCATCAGCACAAGCAGACGTCCAATAAATTGTCGTTATATTTGATCAGACTCCCGGCAGATTGTGGGCCAGGGGTTGTGAAGGAGTTCATTGCTAGTAAGAAAACTTTAAATTGAGGATTTCTGCAGCGTACTGGGACGGCATAATAAAACATCCGGCTGGCTGTTTGACAAGCAGGAAACTTGTGGAGGACGCGTTGTTTTCAATCAAGGAACAGCGGGTATTACCACCCTAGCATAGACACATCTGATATATCAGTCATAAAATCTCATTGACTTGTAGTAGAGTAACACTGTTTGAATGAAATAAAAAAAAAAAATAATAATTAAAAAAAAAGCTGCTTGGCTGACCTTTACAATATATTTTCCTCCTGGTTGCTGCTGGTAAGAAATGAGATCATTTTCTCTTCATTTTCCCCATAGAGTATATATTGATTTTGGGGCTTCTCTCCCGGAACATCTTCATCAGGGTAACGCTCTCCCTTTCTATTGTGAGCGCCATACATTGAAAAACAAACGCCATGCTTTATTTTTCATCTCTAACCGTGTGGACTACTACACTGCTACACAAGTTGAATCAAAGCCTCTGGATGTAAAGGCCAGAATTGTGACAGTGATTGAGTGATGAAGAGATCTTGTATCACATTTTCTATGTTTGTTTTATATCCTTTTTTATTTAACTGACAATGGATGTTAATGTTGTGGAAATCAGTTTCATGCTGGAATAAAAAAAAAATGATTTTGGCTGTTGCATCGATGGACCGTTTGCTGTCTTAAATGCCAGATTTGAAAACTTTTAGGGTTTTATGCATCTTAAAGTCAGCCTGACATACAAACCCCACCCGAGGGAGCAGATGGTTCATCACTTCTTCATGGCTGTTTATCATTGTAGCGAGTGTGTTCCCTTCACTCGGGGCGTTTGGCTTTAACAGAGTGCCAGCATTCTCCTTACTATCCAGTAGCGTGTTGCCAAAAACATTTAAAGAAAGTGTTTTCTCAAGCTTCAAAGTGGTGGCCCTTTTTTAAAGTTTAAATTCATATAAATGCAGGGAGAACAATGGCAGCTGGTAGCAGCTTTGTCCATTAGCAGCCCTCTGTAACACCTTCTACAGAGACAGGTCATGGGTTCATTCATTCTGTGGCCCATAATTAGATCTGCCGGGAGAACTGGCTGCACAATTCAGTGTCCCTCGGATACATCATTATAAATGCAGTATACATACTGAGCCGATGTGTGAATCGTTAATGTAGTTTGATATATATATACTGTATATTCTCATTCCTGTCTTTATTACATGTTTCTGTGAGCTGATTTCCATTGTGTTTTTTAATGTATGCCATTTTAGCCTGTATTAATTAGCTGTCATGTTCTATGCAATGCTGCCCACTAACGAGGCTTGGCAACAAGAAATATTAGATTAATTAAAACAACACCAACAACTCAAACCCCCCATTAGCTGATTTCACATTCAGATCAATGGGACACTGAGGCTCCGGCCGCATTACTCCAGCTGGTCAAACATTATTTGTCTGTTTGTGCTGTTCGAATCTGACGCTCGGCGATATCGCCGACTGTTGGTTCTCCCTTCCTTTCCACACAGAAAGGTCGGCACCAGCAGAGTAAAAATACAGTGTGTCCCCAGGGTGCCTCCACAGGCATCACTTCCCCCTGCGTGCACACACACACAGCAGCTTCCTTTCTCCCCCACACATGCAGTGATCACTCTAGGCGTGCGTCCCTGACAACACACTTGTTTTCTTCCTCTGGGTCCCTGATCCATTTTTATGAACCGTGACCAAAGAAACATTTCTTATCATATTCACCTCCTGCTCAACGCTGTCACCTTCCCCTTCACCGAGGTGTACACATGGCTGAAAACTACTGTTACCTGCTACGTGGGATTTTTAAAGCGTGAGCTTTTACGCTGACACTGGCACTCACAACACCTTGCTTAGTTTATGTATAAGTGTAGCACTGGACAGTCTAAAAGTGATACTTATCTGATACGCATCTGTAGGCATGGACTGTTACTGCTGTAGCCTACTGGCTCAATGTTGCCCCCTACTGATACAGGGTCAATCCATTTCTTTTGACCAAAGAACAGCATCAAACTACAGCAGTTTCACCAGTGCATTAAGAGAAGGAGGAGAAATCGAATTCATTTCAGAAAGAGAAACTGTGGAGAAAGAATCTTTGTATTTTGAGCTTTATTCAATTCCCATCTCCTCTGTTCTACATCAGCTTTAAATCCATCGTGAATAAGCAAATACAGAAGAGAGCTTGCCTTCATATATTACCTCTGCACAAACCAAAACAGCGCTACAACTGAGATCACATACTTAAAAAAAGAAAAGAAAAAATACATTTATACAGAGACTCAGACACACGCCAAAAACAGCAGGAGGGAAGGTTATGACAAGGTTAGACAACAGGAGAAAGTGCATTTTAAGATGCAGTGAAGTCTGGTCTTACAGCAGCTGGAGGAGGGAGAGAGAGAGAGAGAGAGAGAGAGAGAGAGGGGGGGGATCTGCAGTGCTCACAGTAGCGGGAGAAAGCGGAATGAATTGAGCTATGGCAGACCAGACATCAGGCCAGAGGAGAGCAACAAAGCAGCAGAACCTCCTGTGGAAAAATCCAGACGAGCGGTTCAGGGGGTGAGGGGGTGAGGGGGTGGCGCGGTACAAAGTGTGACACAGGTGGGCCGCCTGTGGGATGTCTGGCCCTAGCTTTGGACACGGTTGACAACATCATCCACGGCTGCTCTGGAGGCAGATACGCACCAGGAAAAAAAAGGCCCAGTGCCTCAAGATGGCCTCGGGACCAGAAGCACTGTGGAGCTGAATTTTTATTTTAAAAACTGCAGCTCGTTTGAGGAAACTTATTTCTTCCGTGTTGATTATCTATGTGTACGGTTTCATACGACTTCTTCATAAAGGATCAGCACACACACATTACAAATATTTCCTCACCTTGGTCTTAGTCAGTGATTCCTAAATGGTATCTTGACAAGCAGACAGTTTTGGTGTGATGTGGCGTGGTTATGAGATTTCTATGCTCACAACAAATACTAAAAAAAAAAAAAAGAATTCAACAGCATCTCCTTCCAGAAACATTGTCCCGCCTTCAGTTTTCACACCGACTACTGCTGTGTCCCAATTCCATACTATTTAGTAAGATGTGCTATATACCAATCTTTATAGTATTCTTTACTGTTTTATACAAACAGGAAATGATGCAATACGTACATCATGCACAGGCAATCAACCTGTGACATTAGAATGATATTGCCAATTACACAAAAAGAGAGAGCACCTTCATTTTCCTGTGAAATGCATTGTCATACATCAACACGCTCAAACATCAAGCACTTGTTAGTATGCATACGGTCTGTTTTTGTATACTTGTCACTTTTCCAGTGTGAACACACTGCATACTCGAAACCTGCTTAGAATAAGTACCGGTACATAGTATGGAATTGGTACTTTAGTTTTAGTAGAAAGTAGTTCCAGTAAATTGCTTCACAGCAATGTCTGTTCATCAAGAGGGACATGGACACTTTGTTTCTGGAAAGGCCAGGTGCTAAAAATGTTTTACTGCTGGAAGCAACAACAAAAAAAATGTAATTCCATTCTGCTTCAATGTATTGGTGTGGTGGAAGAAATCTCAGAGACAGATAGCGCCTAAACGTGCTGAAAAAAAGCCAAATATTCTCAGATTTCAGCTTCTGAAATAACAGTTTTTCTTTTTTTATTTGATGGGTTTAAAATGTTTTTGGAATAGTTTGTTCAAAACAAGTGATTAAATAGACACAAGCTTGGGCAGTTTTCACCATTTTCTGACATTTTTATAGACTTAATGAAAATGATCATTAGTGGCAACTCTAGATAGAGATCTCAAAACCAAAGCTGTGTAGCCAGATACCACTTTTTGTAATTTGGGTGAACTAACCCTTCAATACTGTTCCTATCTTCAGTGGGAAGCTCCCAACAGCATTATGAATGGTCCCTGATAGTGTGCACTGTAACCTCAATACACACACACACACACACACACACACACACACACACACACACACACACACACACACACACACACACACACACACACACACACACACACACACACACACACACACACACACACACACACACACACACACACACACACACACACACACACACACACACACACACACACACACACACACACACACACACACACACACACACACACACACACACACACACACACACACACACACACACACTTCTACTGCATACAGTATGGTACAAAAAACAATGCTCTCAGCAGTGAAGTACAAGCACAGGAATGACAGACAGGGGCTTTGAAATGCAAATCTCATCAGCAAGGAGGAAAAAGTAGTGAAGGAAAGTCTTCCGACTATCTACAAGCAAAACCAGCGAACAGAAGGTAAACAGTCCTCCGAAATGAATAATGATCCCATTGTTGGCATAGTGACCGACATGGGACTCTTGGACTCAGACATACGATAGCTTAAAGAGCGGCAGCTTGGGTCTCCTGGCGAGCGGAGATGAAGAGACCACACATTCTCGTTGCTGCATTTGAGTCTGTCGAATGAATTATAATTTGACTGACAATTACAAAAAAACAAATCGCTATGATGCATCTTCTTCATTGCATACATAAAAAAAAAAATACCCATACACCATACACCAAATAAAGCTTTGTAAATTGCACTCTGATGTGGATATGTCCCAGCCCCCCTCCCCTCCCCTCCCGTCCCGTCATTTGGGATATTTACATTCAGTAGTTCAGTCCAGGATGGAGCAAAGATAGAAAAAAAGACACAAGTTCTTACAAAGCAGAACTTAATGAGATTTCATTTTCGGTTACAGAGACAAACAGACGCGGGGGGTTGGATCTGATGAGCGATTCTGGCAGTCTCTTGTTTTCAAACAGCTGCAAGTTCACCCGGGTTCTGCTGCTCTGGGAGCCGTCCAGAGTAACAGCTATCTCCTGCCCCCTGCTGTGCAGTCGGTCCGGTTACAGTGGCACTTGTCCTATCCGAGCTGTAGTGTTTGTGGTTCTGCTTGACAAAACAGAAGAGTACCAGACCCCACCCCTCCCCCCCTCTGTTGTCAGGTGTGAGCCTGCTTCTTGGTCCAAGGAGTCTGTTCAGTTTTTATTGCGTCTTTTAGTCTGGACGGCTCTTAGCGCAGTTTGAGCTTGAAGGCGGAGATCTCCATGGGATCCAGGCTGATGGAGGAGTCGTTGGCGAGAGGTGCGCTGGAGTGCATCAGAGTCAGGGACATGGGCTGGAGCAGCTGCAGGTCCAGGCTCTTGAACAGTCCTGACACACTCAGCTGCAGACAGACAGACAGACAGACAGACAGACAGACAGACAGACAGACAGACAGACAGACAGACAGACAGACAGACAGACAGACAGACAGAGACACAGGGCGTTAGAAACTAAACAAGCTGGTGCAAGTGGGATAAGGAAACTTCCATAACAAATCCATAAGTGGAATATGTATTCAGATCATTTACATAAGCAAAAGTAGCAATAACACACTTTAAAATACTCCATTACAAGTACAAATCCTGCATTCAAAATTTCACTTAAGTAAAAGTACAGAAGCATTAGCAACAAAATGCCCTCAAGTAATTCAGTAAAAGTACTCCTAATGAAGATTGGCTGCTGGCAGTGTTACACTATTACTAGTGCATTGCCCGTTGAAAACGTGCCTGTTTGGAACGGGCTGATTGCTTGGCCTGTGGTATTGCTGCTTGTAGTGCAAGTGCTGTGTCTGCCTGGTTCAGCTCTGAGATTTTCTCGCATTGCACAGCGCTGTGAAGGAATAATCTCCGAGATTACTTTATATTCTGCCTCTGGTTAGAAGCTCACAGCAACTTAATACTATATAGTGTCTGGCTTTTGTTTGATATTTAGTGTTGGCAAATGGCTTTTTGTTGAGTTTCCTCTTCGTGAAAAAATAGACACAGAAAAGCGTAGCGCCTTTATTTTGCCATCCTTATTCCATACAACAGTCGCGATGTTCCTTTCAGCTATCCGCTCGTGCTCCAGGAAAGTGAAGAAAAGTAAGTTTGGTGTATCCAGCAATCATGTAGCTAAAGTTGGAAGCAGGAAAAGAGCCAAAGGCAGTAACACCCCTCCCCCGCTGTTGTAAAGTGTTCTGCATGTGGCGTGCAGGTTACCTTCCCACCAAACACCCCCTCCCCCCCAAACACGGACAACGATGGGACTCAAAAATAGTGTCTGGTAGCCTGCCTATAAGTGGCATCACGCGCCGTCTGCCGCAAAAAACTCTGTAGCTGGTTGTGCTTTGCACGTGTGGGATTTTGAAACATCCTTTAATTTGGGAATTGTCGTTTGTTTATTCAAAGTCAAAGTCCTAAAAGTAGTGCTACTTTGCACATTTTTGTGGGTCTGAAGTGTATGTCACAATTTAGCTGCCAAAGCTCACTCAGTGTGCAGTGTGAGAGGGGGAGTGGCCGGGAACTAGAGCAGCAAAGGCCAATGTGTGCTTCTTTTACCGATACATATTTACCGATATCTTTTGTATTTTTAATCCAAATGACGTCAAACTTGGCACCGCACTTACTCGTGCCCGTAGCAAGACACCTGTCAAATGTGAAATCCATCGGACTAACGGTTCTAGATATGTGCAGAACACCCACACACCCACAGACAGACGTTCCTGCAATTTATAGATACACATTATTGGATTATTAATATTGGTGCATTTATATTTAAGCCACACTTTAACGTTCAAGGTAGAGCTAACTGCTTTATATACTGTTAGTTTAACTAGGAAAAAGGCATCATATTTTTTAAACTGATCATATATTTTGGATGTAAAATATCACTCTGAAAATGGCTACAGCTGTCAGATAAACGTAGTGGAGTAGAAGTATATCAAGTAGGATAGAACAGTATCCAAGTTAAGTACTTAGTTACCATTTCACAAGCAAACAAAAAGGATTAAAGTGATGATTCGGAGTAATTTCACCCTACGGTCCTTTGCACCATGACCTCGAGCCAAACACCCCCCCAGAAGCTTTTTTCACCTGGGTTGAACTTTTGGAGAGTTAGCGTAGAGTAGCGTTATCAGCTGAATAGCTTAGCGCTGGGGCTAATGGATCCACGTTTGTATCTCGTAAGTTACCCCACTAATAATGCCCAAAATGATACCAAACTTGTACACTAGTACAAATAGGTTATGCATTCATAAAACAATGGATTGGAAAGTTTGTAAGTACACCAGAAGTTTATGTAAATAACACTTGCCTGTTGGCTTCTGCTCTCTGCTGCTGCTGTTGCTACTACTGAGTGCTTAGGGCCGTCTACAAATTACAACACCGAAAAGAGATACAACAAAAATATTTATTAATTTAATGATTAAATAAGGTAATGTCTCCAAACTTACCTCAATTATAACTTGTCTCCTGCTAGTTATACTACAGCACTTACTTAAAAAAAAAAGTTAAATTAATAAATATTTTTGTTGTATCTCTTTTCGGTGTTGTAATTTGTAGACGGCCCTAAGCACTCAGCAGCAGCAGCAACAACAGCAGCAGCAGAGAGCAGAAGCAAACAGGCACGTGTTATTTACATAAACTTCTGGTGTACTTACAAACTTTCCAATCCATCGTTTTATGAATCCATAACCTATTTGTACTAGTGTAGAAGTTTGGTATCATTTCCAGACATGAAAATCACTCACCTTTTGTCAAAATTCGCCATTTTGAAACCAAAATAGGTGACCTACGTGAATCGTGTAGATTCGATGAGAAAATGTTTAAGGTGGCGGTGGTGGTGGGGGGGGGCGGTGTAAATACTCGGGCATGGTGCCCGATTTCTGGTGTATGACTATTTTAGAAAAATAAATAAATTAAAAAGTCCACATGGGATTTGTTTTGATGCGTTGGATTTAACCATACTGTCTATGGATTTAACCAATCATCAAACTTCCACCAACAATGAAATGAGTTCTAGCCAATCAGATGCAAAGTAGGGCGGGTCTTTGCCAAAATGTCAGTGCGGTGCCGGTGTGGTCTCCGTGGTAACGTGGCTAAAAAAAATGGAGGCAAAGTTTATCAAACTTGGAGCATGTAGATACTGTCTATGGTAGACACTAGAGATGGCCCGATACCATTTTTTGCTTCCCGATAACGATTCCGATACCTGAACTTGCGTATCGGCGAGTACCGATCCAATACCAGTGCGTCCTATATTTTATTATTTTTTAACAACTGTATACTACTATCCCTGTATGGATGTGATATTATTTCTATTTTTGTTGTCGGTCTGGCTCAGGTTAAACTCTGTGAAACATGAACAAACACTAACAATGAATGCCGTAGACTCTGTCAAGTCAGTTATAACGGAAAAAGAACATAAATAAACTACTTTAACGTAGATTTTCTTTAGGGCTTTATTACATGGTATCGGATCGTTGCATAATCTCCAGTACTTCCCGATACCAGCGTTTTAGGCAGTATCTCTAGTAGATACAGGCAGCTTTAGTTGAGAAAGTAGTTAAAACAAATGGCGCTGGGCATGATTGGAGGACAAGAAGAAAAGGGTGGAGACGGGAAGCCGTTTAGCACTTGGTGCCTCAAATTGAGGGAGCCGGGTGCTGCTTCTGCAGCGCATGTTTTGGACGGCAGCAGCAGTAAGACAGGGCTGGCTAGTCATTAGATGCTAGTCACAAAGCTTCGGTCCGTGCACTCTGTCATACGAGTACGTTACCGGCAACGACCGCTACCATTAAGACTGCGACTGTTCCTTTACTGACCGACCGTGACACAAACAATACGTGTGTGCACGTTCATAGCGGAACACGATTTGTAAAAGCTATCTGAACCCCAAACAACCTTGACAAAGCTGTTGGTTTGGAATCAGCATGGCAGGTATTTAAACATAACGGCCTTGTCCCAGAGTTTAAACGTCTAGCTATATGAAAAGATAAACAACACGACGTTTTTAATAAATGTAAATAAAGCAGCTAATATCAACATGGACAAAATCTTGAATGTACTAATTTGCTTTTTTGATGATGACCTGGCCAAAGTAGTAAAGTTTAGTTTTCACAATGATTCATTTTAGGATTATGATATTATTGCAATATGTAAAGGACCCTAAGGTGAAATTACTCCGAACCATCACTTTAAGAGCCGAGTGGAAAATACAGCACACTGGTTTCTTCTGGGTTTTTTAGTGTGAGTGTATGTGTGTTTCTACCCTGACCTGTCCTTGAGTGGTGGTGCAGTTGAAGCCCAGGTTCTGAGCCTCCAGGCCACAGTCCAGCGCCAGACGGTGAAGAATCATGGCTGTGTACGAAGACGGAGAGTTGGGGTGCTGCTGCTCACACGGAGGGGGGGAAAAGAGAACACACGTGTCAATTTCAAAGTCAATGCAACAACAAAAATACCCAAATGATTTTGTGGTTGTCATGTCACCTGGCTCTGGATGCTGCGCAGGTTGAGCAGGTGGAAGTCGCAGGGGAGGATGGACTTGAGAGGGGCGAAGGTTTGCAGAGGAGGGATGCCGCGTCTTTTGGGCAGGACGGGCAGCGCCAAGACCTCGTGGTTCAGGAAGGAGTTGGTCATGTGACTGAGTATAGATGGGAAGCTGGTTGTTGCGCTGTCCATCATCTGGAGAAGGGGAGGAGACAGATTTGAGCCACAGGGGTTAAGTGACAGCGTAACAATAACAACATCAATGACTCACCTCTAGAGTCATCGTTTTTTGCCATTACTGCACTATAGGCCTCATCTACTTTGTCAGAGTACGAGGTAGATTTCTAACTCTAGTCCAGCGATCTATAGTAGGTTTGTTACACTGTGGTGTCATTTTAAATTAAGAGCATTACAGCGTTTCAAACGATGAGGTTTAATGTTTCGGGAAAAGCCAGAGCAACTTCGTCCCAAGTACCATCGGGATCAGAATGAGATTTATTGCCAAAGTAACCCGCAATTTCCACCAACTGCGGAACGGCTGCGGATCGGCTCCGCTGCGTGTCGGCTCCGCTGCGTGTCGGCTCCGTGCTCCGCCCTCCTTCGATATCGACCAGGTCCGGATTTGTTGCGGAACGGCTGCGGCCATGACCGACAGTTTGTGTCCATCCAGAGGAGTAGAGGGGAAACAACTCTGTGCTGACCTGCTGATCTCCCCTTTTTTGTGGAGATTATTGTGATTCTACCATGGGTAAGTACAATATTTATAATTATATAATCAACTTATAAAACTCTAAATGTTTATTTTGGGTTACTTTTTGAATGTATTGGGAAAATAGTAGGCTGTGTAAATAAAGCTAGCTATTGTTCTTGTTGGAAACGGAAAAAATATATATATAAAAAAAAAAAAAAGAAATGATGTTTTCAAGGTATAGTGCAGGGAAATATGATCCGCTGTGAGCACTCTGTATTTTATTTTGGGAAATTAACCGGATGTTTTATTTTGTTTCTGTGCTCGACTTCCTGTCCCGCACTATCTGCCCCCCTGCTAAATTGCTGCGGAGCTCTCCGGCGTCCGGCAAAAATAGAAGCTCTGCGTATCTGCTCCGGAGGGCTGCGGATCGCCGGAGCTGGGACGGAGTCGGAACGCAGCCGTTCTGCAGTCGGTGGAAATACACACGTTGACTTTAATGGAAACCTAATGACTCCGCCACCGTTTCGAGGCGGAATTGCGTTTTCACTTGTACGGAATTTGCCTTGGTGCGTTTGGTGCATACAATAAACATATGTAAATTGAATAAGCAATGAACAATAGAGCTAATTACTGCAACAGTTAAGAACATAAATATAGGATAGAAATATTACAATAAAAAAAAATATGTAAAAGACACTTTAACAAATATACACAATTTTAACACAATATAACAATACAACTGTTTGAAGGAAGACGTTTTGCCAGAGGGCTGGATTATAAAACTGCTACCAATGCTTTCCATTCTCTGCCAATGTGCAGTCGTTTACTTGATGAATGAGTTCATTTGTTACTTTCAATGGCGCCGTCGTAAAGATGGACCGGTTTGGCTACGGCTACAAGGTGGACAGGGAAAAGCAAAAAAAAATAAAAAATAGGAACTGGAGCTACAGCAAAGACAATGATGTGGGCTAACAAACATTCTCACTGTTACCAAGGCAACATTACCTCTTGAACTCCATCACTTGAGATTTGGGAGAGGAAAGAATGAAACAAGGACGAGAATTTGGCAAAGAAGCCATCATGCTGAAGGTAATGGAGTGGAAAAAACACAAGGAAAACAAAGTTAGAGAGTGGAGAGGAAAACAAAAAGACAGACGGGGTGGGAATGAGTACTGACAAAAGATATGAACAATAAGGGTTAATGAACTCTCATGTTGCACAGTTTTGCACAGAGCTTATTGAGAGTCCTTCAGCATCAGAGTCATATGTGGTCTGCTGGAATTTCAAGAACGCTCACCCAGCTGCAATAACCCCCTTCGCTGTCATCTTACTGACCTTGTTGCCCATGGATCTCCTCTCCAGCAGCAGTCGGAAGCGGTTGGACGTCTTCTTGTTGTCCTTCAGGCCCTGGCCCAGCCCACGGTTATCATCCTGCATCAGCCGCCGGTCCATGATCACTTCAAGCTGGCCTGAGGGAGGAGGAGCACAGACGGCATCTATTACACACAGCCTGTGTATTGAACCTTCAGCTATCAGTCACGGACTACGTTCACATGCACATAATATTCCAGTTTTTGTCCTTCTTCCGAAAAAGACGATATTTCGACTAAGCTGTTTACATTGCTAATGAAAGTGAATATTCCACTAATATTACCGTTCACATGTAACGTTAGGTTAGCTGTACAAAATATGATTTTTTCAAAGTTTGCCAGCGGTGGCGGACATGTTGGACTGTGCTAACCATAAGCCGTAAACAGGCAAGAGGCCGTAAACTGTGGTAAAAACCCCCGTTTGAGAGGCATATTCCGAATGCGCTGTATTACATGTACAAAGAATGCCTCTAAAACCAGAATAATACCAGAATATCCCACGTCTTAATGGGAAAATGCTATATTCGGATCAAATTATATATTAGTGGAAAATTAGTGTGCATGAAAACATACTCAATGAAGACAAACACTTTGAGCTATTCGTCATTTACAAACATCTCCATTATCTACCTAACGATGATAAAAGGATTAGCTCGTTACATTGTTGTGAGAGAATGCACTGTTTTGCTATGTGAAAACCTCTCGAGGGACAAGAGGGAAAGAGAAGAGCTTCAATGCTATTCCATACAGGGTTAGAGACGGTAAACAAAGACAGAGAAGAATGCACTTCAGAGATAACTTTCATTAGAGATGAAATGTGGAAAAATGACACAACATTACATAAAATGTAATCAAATACAGACCACTCTCCAGGCTGGTGACACCCAGGGACTGAGCAGTGTGTAGCGTGAGGCGGTGATTGCTGTCCTGGATGTACGCCTGGCTGGACATGGGATAAAAGTTGCCCTGCAGGGGAAGCTTTAGGTGGTGGTGGCGAGGCTGTATCTACAAGAAGAGGTCAAACACTGGATGACTCAATATGTCAAACTTACAGCAATAGGGAAGTTTTCAGGCCAGGGATAGCTCTCGAGAGGAAATTTCAAGAAGGTTATCAACTAATACACGCATACATATTGTTATTCTGACAGTGTACAAAGAAATAAAAGTTATTCCTCTCTAATGCCGAGGGTGGGACTGACCTGGAAGCCATTGAGATCTGTGTAGAAGACGTCTCCACTCTGGATGTCAGTGACCAGTCGCATTGCCAGCTCCTTATTGGTCTGGTCTCTGATGTCTACCAGCGTAGTGATGTCTATAGATAACCCATCCACCCCTGAGAATACAAAAACCAAACCAAAGATCAGGCCGCAGAAGGAAGTGAATGGAAAAATGTGATCTAAAAAAAGACAAAGAAAATATGACAAATGCTACTTCCAAATAGTATTTTGCATTTGCCTGCTTAAAGTCAAAAATAGGTACCTTACAGGACAGAAGTACCTAACTGAATTATAAATTGTCAAACGATATATTGTACCATCTGGAGCATTTTAAGTAAGGATAAAAAGCTTTTGCAAAGGCCATTTGAACGGATTCCGTTGTGCAGTTATGTTTCATTTATACCTGGCACATTGTGTATGCGAATGGTCTGCTGAAAATGCTGGTAGTGTGCCACCACCTCCGAGAAGAGAGGCCCCTCCACGACGCGCACAACGGGTGGCTCTTTCTGGTTGTAGGGCTGCAAGCAGGAAGTGAGAGAATGGAATCATGAACAGAATTTGTGCTAAAAACGAGACAGGAAGAACGACGGAGAGAGAAGTTGAAGGAGAAAAAGTGAGTAAATACAGTATGGCGGCTAAGCTCTTACACTCTGTCTTTAAGAAGAAGTCTGCCTGCCTTCCTGCCCCGGGCACCCCAGCATGATACAAAGACACAATACACAAGGGGGACTCTACCAAAGCCTTTTAAGAGGCGAGGGAACATCTGAAAAACAACCACTGAGAGAATACCTTGGCTTTTCCATCAGGCAGGAAGAGGTAAGCTCCACTTTTGTCTTTCGAGGGACGGGTACCGTAGACCACGAACTGCATCTGTACCTTCACTTCCTGAGGATCATCCTTGTGCTTGATACTCTGCAGATGAAAAAGCCATAAATAATCTTTTTTTTTTTTCTTTTTTTTTTATTAAAAGAACTAGAAAAGAGATGAAAGGATGTTTGTGTAGCAACCAAGACATGCTATGTTCACTTTGATCAAACAGCCAGGGATTGTTGAGAAATCAAGCTCATGGTTGTTTTCTGCAAAATGATCAAAGTTCAAAACAGATGAGCAAATCCTTATATAAAAGTCAACTGATGTAAGAGCTGATAAAACTCAAACCTCCAGCAGGCCGGTGGTTCCAGAGAAGCCCAGAGTGAGAGCCTGGCTGCTGATGTAGAAGGTCTGTGGGTCCGACTGCTGAGAGCGGACAGGAAGCGGGTCCGCGGCACGAGCAGCGACGCCCCGATCAGACAGCCGGAGGAGGGTGTCAGAGCGGAGCGTCATGGGCGAGTCAGGAGAGTCGTAAAGATGGAACACAGCCAGGCCCAGTGGCGGCAGACGGACCATGAACGTTGCCTGGATGGAGGGTGGAACAACAGTTAATAAATGAAGCATTCATACACACAAAAAGGTTGTTTTAGAGTGCTGGCTTCATTTCCCTTGTTAATCTGAACGGGGAGTGTTGACCACAAGACATTCATTAAAAGTTAAAAGCATTTCGACATTAGCAACAGTGTGCTGTAATTAAAATGTGATGAGAGGTGGTGTTCATGAGACGGTTTGTATTTCTCTGCTACATTTAAATGCATTGCTTTCTGTGGGTGGAGAGAATTATGTTTGGGTACAATAAATGAATCTATAGAGATGTGTGTGAAGAAAATGGGATGCTTTATTTTACTAATGCAGATTCAATATACAATATGAGCTGATTAAATGGGTGTGAGAACTGAAAGAAGACATCTGTTATAGTGCTAGCATTCAGGTAGATATCAAATGAAAAAGGTAAAAACTACACATTCCTAAGTCTGAGGCTTTTTTTATTCAAAAAAAATCTACTCTGTTTTGAATACTTTGAATTTTATTTCTACATCGTGTTCACATTCATCAAACGCCAGAGTCCAGATACAAGGACACAAATATTAAAAGGTGCCGTAGAATTCATTCACAAAATCATGGACCATGTGTCCAGTGTGGACAATGACGGAGAACTGTGCAGACACTGCTGCTGCGCTCGTGCCGAATGAATTTGTCTTGTGTCTTACCTCAAACACCTCTGCACTCATTTGACTGGCAGAGCCCCACTGAGCACTCAGCTGCACAGGGAGGGTCTGTCCATCCTCAGTGAGCACCCGCACCCTGACGGTGTTGACCAACACAGTCACCACACACAGACGCTCGTGCTCAATGGGGTTAAACAGAACCAGGTACCTGGTAGAGAGAAGGAAAAAGCAATCAGAATCACAGTATGTGCGAGGAGTGGCAGAGGAGATGAAAGACGCCAGGGGATGCAGATTATACCTCGGTCCTGCTGGGTCCAGCTCGATTAGAGTGCGCTGAGGCAGAGAGTCTTGAGTGGCACGCCTGTCATCCTACAAAAGGAAGTATATAACGCAGGAAACACACTGAGAAAACCCCTTTTTTGTACGTTGTGTAAGTATTCAAACAGTTTATAATACAGTGGTGAAAGTGTCCCTCCATGTTTCCTCTTACTGTCTCCAGGAAGGGCTCTGTCTGGTAAAAGCGATAAATATCCTTGTTTTTCATCACCAGGAAATGAGCAGCATTGATGATTACTCTCTTCAGACCGATGAGTGAACGCAGTAATCTAAGGAGGAGGAGGAGGAGGACGAATCAATGGCTGACTGCGGCAGTCACAGCAGATGGGTTGTTATTTTTGCTATAAAAGTATTGAACGGTCTAAGTTTAAAACACCAAGCGGATTACCTTCGAGGAGGCACAGATTTGAAAAGAAAAGAAAGAATTTTAAATCTATGCAATCCATACTGTCAATTCTTTCAAAAACCCTCAGATCCTTACCTGGTGCCATAGTCAACGACAACATTCTCCTTTGCAGTGCCAGTGATGGCATCATGATGTTGGAAGAGGCCAACAGACCGTCTCGCATCGACTAGCAGGGCATAATCGGAGACCGGGTAGCGCCCTTCCATGCCTGCATGCCGAGCATTCGCAACCGCCAGGCTGTAGAGGATCTCTGCCCCCCTGATGGACAAACAGACAAACAGTCAGCAACGAGAAACCTCTAAATTTAAGACTGCTGAGCATTTTTATTTTAAAACTTAAAAGAGTTTACATATAATTTGAACCACTGAAATCTAATTCTGGAATTCATGCAACTTGCATATATAGATACACTTGTTTGTTATACCCAGACGCATTTTAGAATTTTGCTGTTTTTAATCGCTTCATTTTGACACAATAGAGAAAAACAGGAGAGAAGGCCCAATCAATAAATTGTACCATATGGTAAGGTATGTTCACACATCTAACTAAAAGGTTTGACATACACTATAAATGAACAAACTGATATGTTTGAAAAAAACTACAGATATCAAAATCTTACTAGATTTAGGTGTGGTTTAGCATTAGTTCATATCATAAGGCTATGCATTTGGGAGTGATACCAGGTTCGAATCCTGTGTCTGGATTTGGATTACGCCTTTAATTTGTATACAGGACACATGTATGCTCTTTCACCTAGTATGCCACACCTACATTTTGTCTGCAATGCAAAAAAGAAACAAAGTGCCTGTTGTAGAACTCATTTACATAAACATCTACAGTACAGCATCATGAATACACGGCAGGTTGTTGGTGTTAGGTGTGACTAAATCCATCCCACCTGAGATGTGACTCTATCACACGGTCCAGGCTCTTGTAAAAGGGCCGAGAGGTGAAATAGCCAGTCCAGTAGTGGTCTTCCCGGTCTGCATAAGCAAAGAAATCTCCACTAAGCACTGGGTAGTCTGCGGGTCTGGACCCCTGGGCCACGCCGTGTGCTTTGTATACAGCATTGAAGTAGTCTGTGAGAGTCCCAAACTGAGCCTGGAGGAGCAGCCAGAGAGATGACACATTGTTTAATTAAATAAATAAATAAATAAATAAATAAATATATATATATAAAATAAAATATATATAAAAAAATAAAATAAAAAAAACATTTCTCATTAGAATGCTCAATTAGAGTGCCTTTCTTCTTACATGGCATCTTCTGAACCAAACATTGAGTCGTGACAGATTCTTTGTTCTGTCAGCAAGTTAAGATACCACTGCATGATTCATTATCACAAGAATGGTTGTACAGTGAGATACTTGGTACAGCGCACGCTGAGAATCACAAAAACAATGAAAAAGACGCACCCAAAAAAACATTTGGAAACACTGTTTTTGACAGTTGACAAGTCATTTTCTCACTTGTGCGTGCATCTCTGGGTGAGAATTCATGTAGTCAAACAGCTTCTGGTAATTGGTATACTGCTGATCCCACTCCAGCGCCTTGTCGTAGCGGAAGTCATCTCCCAGCGGGACAAGAAGCACCTTGCTGCGGAAGAGTTTGGACTTTTTACGGTACTGATCCAGGAGCAGGTGTGCCCTGATTGAGAAAGAGGGAGAGAGAGAGGGGGTGGAAAAAGGAAAAACTGAGGGGACACATTTCTTGGCATCCAAACTGCCCTGCATCGCATGCGCCAGTTTTGTAGGAATACACTATGACCTTGGAAAGTGGAGGATAAAATTAGCCCTGGGGTATTTTCCATTAGCCACAGAGAACATGTTTGTCTTTTGAGGTCCTCAAAGCTGCAAGACTATCTGCAGTCCATGTCGGTCGTCCCCCCCCGCCCCCCGTTCATTCACCCTCTCTGGCTGTTGTTATTGGCTAAAGTTCCAGTTTAGTGTATTTGTATGGGACTAGCACAGATAATATTGAGAGTTTTTGCAAGTGTGTGTGTGTGGTAAGAAATGTTTAGCATGTAGACATCATAGCCCGACTAATGCTTGACATTAGAGGCTGATAGCTTTTTTATGTTTTACATACACATGTAGCAAACAAACATTTTTGACTAGGCACCCCTAACTTTGGTTATTTAAGACTAGACCAAGATACAGCCTTAGCAGGACCTTTTAAGTTGAAAAATTACTTTGTAAGTGCTCTTTAGTAGACAAACAATGTAATGGAAACCCTGTTTCTAAATTATAAAGATTAAACATGTTTTGCATTTGACTGAATTGATTGATTAGTCTTTAAAATGTCAACCTGACATCTTCAAATGTCATAATATTCCATAAGACAAAGAAAACCAGCAATTTCCTACCTTTAAAAGGACAATTCCGGTGCAAAACGAACCTTGGTGTTATTAACTAATGTGTACCTACTCTGTCGCTCTCTGGGACATGTTTCCATGCTAATCGAATGAGTTTGGAGCTTTGACGAGGCTACCGCGGACCCCTGGTTAGCTTACAATGCTAGTATATGGGGCATAGGGACACTCAAATTAAATCGTTATTTAGTACCACTAAAAAGGCTCGAAATATCACCACACTTTAAAGTTAGCATAATTAGGGTCCCTAAATGTGAACCAAAGCATTGACAACGTTGTAAGTGTACAGATAGTTTATTAAAAAGATAGATTATAAAGACAGTTGCGTTCATGTTTACTTGCGGGAGCCATCTTGGAAACCAGTCATGACTAGTCGAACGCCGTGCAACGTGGAATCTCCATAGACCGTATGGGAATCTCAGACTCATTTGCACGGCGCTTGTTTTTCGACTCGTCATGACTGGTTTCCAAGGCTTGTTTGTATTTCTTTAAACAATCACAACCGTCCTGGGCAGCGCTAAATGCAGCAACGGTGCCCTTGCACAATAGATAGAAAAGTAGGTGCTGTATGTCAGGCTTTATTCCAGCACTGTACATCCATTGAACCTGAATAAGCTCTAATAGGTCTCCTTAAGTTTGTTCTCTGAGACAAACCAGAGATAAACCTACTTAATGTACCCAAAGTGAGAGACTTAACCCCCACATTTCTCACCTCTCTGCTACATTGGCCTCCACCACAACTTTTGGTGGCACTTTCCAGGGACAGTTTATCCGACCACCTGGTAACCTCTTGAAATCGAACTGGCAGCAGATCTTGGGGTCGGGCCCGCATGTGTGAGGCACGTCGTAGCTGTAGAACGGCATCATGTGGCAAAAGATATCTGTGTTCGATCCAGTGTCTGTCAAAGCAGTAAAGTAAAAATCAAAACACCAGCTTGAGAGACATCCATTGTTGACAGCAGCCTCAAAAGACCAGAATGAAATACACTTATAAGGCATGTTCTCCTCTGAGTAAAGGTGGTATTTGTGATTCACAGACACACCAGTGCTCATAAACTTGTTGGCAATTGAAGTTCCCACCACCTACAGCGTTCTCTGGGGACTGTCAAAAGTCATTCTGGATAAAGCAGCAAAAAGTGAATGACATCCCCAAATTGAGAATATCTAAGTGTAATATCAGAGGATCTTTCCATTAGGTACAAACGGACAGTAAATTGTCAGCAGATGTCCAATTCACTGAGAAATAATAGCAAAGACAGCGCTTCTGAGGCTTTTAGGCACTGGTTGTTCTTCCACAAAGTCCTTCAAAAGCCATGACAATTGGCATGACTCATTCTGCAATGAGCTTAGCAAAGATAAGCACATGAATCAGAGGACATCGCTGGCTCTGGTCCACTCACCCCAGGCCTGCCTCCACATAAACTCCAGGCTGCGGGTGGAGGCAAAGTGTTTTTTGATGGAGTAGTGGACCCTCTGGATGAGCATGCTGGTCACGTTGGCCCTCTTCAGTAGATAGGACATGGTAGCACTGTGACCGAAAGGGTCTACCGCCCACCCGCTGCGAGGAGTTATACCTGTGACAGCGAGCAGAAAGAAAGTCGCTCAGGTTTATGCTCTGATAAAGGAAGGAATGCATCTTTTAGAAAAATCTGTCCCCTCAGCAGGGAGCAGTAAGAGTAGCACAAAGTATTTATTTATTTATTATTTTTGGGGGGTATTTCAGCCTTTAATGGAAAGAACAGATAGATATGAAAGGGGAGAGAGAGGGGGATGACATGCAGGAAATCGTCTCAGGTCGGACTTGAACAGCACAAAGTATTTTATCACCCACTGAGTGAGGGGCCACACCTGCTGCATGTGGGATGACAAGCTCAGATTTCACCATCAAACCTTGAGGAGGACTGCTATAATTTAATTGAACCGCTTTTAAAAGTAGTGAAAATAATTGGGGTGTTGACAAAAGGCCTAACATTTCACAGAGAGAAGAAGAGCATCTGAAACTTTTAAGCATAATTTGTCTAAATATAACCAAAAGAGGCAAAGAGTAAGGAATCATTTCTGATGGTGTACCTAGATTTCTCTCCAGCCACTGATGTCCTTCAATGAGCTGGTCTATCATGGCAAAGTAGTGGGCGCTGGCTTCATCCGTCATAACCCAGCCTCCTGTGACAATCTCTAGCTGCCCCCCAAGGATCAGTCTGTTGAACAGAGAGGATTAAGAAAGCAAGGTCACAATAATCTGACCCTTACGAAGGAGTCACATTAACCAGACAACAAGCTATTTTTAGAGCAACCACAATCTGCCAGTGGATACTATCCATTGTGTAAAATACTGTGCTCAGGAAATCTCCACTAATTGTCAATAGTTAGGTGGCTAAATTAACGGAAAAACTGTGCGCTTCTCTAAGCTGTGACTCACTTTCGCATAGCCTCCTGCTTGTGTATGTCTGCGGTCTCCCACCACTTGGAGAAGTATGAAATCTCAGACCAGATGAACTTCCTGCGAGGATCCTCCGCCAGCTTCACCACCATGTTGTTCAAAATATGCTGTGTCTGGTCTGTGAAGTACTTGTCAAAAGTCTTGATCCAACCTAACAAGACAAAGAGATAAATTAGAGCAATTTGCACAACAGTTGGCAAAACAGATGGTTGCTACAAATAGAACTAGCCATCCCTTTATGTGGCTGGCTGATACAAAGGCAAGAAGACAGGGCAGGTAAAGGACTCAAAAATAAAACTCATATTTTATTTAAGTTGAGCTGGTCCCCTTAGAAAGCTATTTAGCAGAGGGGTTTCAAAGAAAGTGACTAAAAAGCACTTTCTATGCGCCTTTAGTGTGTAACAGTGTAGAAATCCACAGTCTCCTGTGAAAAATCCTTTGAAATATTTATCTCAAATGTTGTAGTCGAATATATTTTATACAGATCAAAGTTCCACATTCTGATGCTGCAGTTATGCAGAATCATAAGCAATGCCACAGCAATGGTGATAGTTAAGTGCTCATAGTCACTTGGGAGGGACACGACTATTTACTGCAGTCTTAGTGTTAGGGTTACTTATTGTTTGAGCTACTAACCTGCAGTTGACTAAAGCTCTTAAAAACCCTTCTTTGCATTTAGTGAATTGAGCCTATTACCAGTAAACCTGCTTCCCCCTGCCTTCAGTGTGAGCTGACAACATGCTGGACACTGAATGCTGCATACAAAGACACTAAAGAAAACTGCAGCAGAGCATAATCAAATGCAGCTCCAAATGAGGGCGACTCCCATTGTAGGCTGTCAACATATCAATAACTGTCAAGTTAGCAAGCAGGTGACAGGCTGGTAAACAAGTTTAATGGAAATGTCAGTCTGAAATAAAATCTCTGCCAATCCAAACTATATACAGCTAGAGCTTTCCATTGCCAATATCCTTCTAATTCCATTGTTTGTGACTAAACCGTCAATCATGTCAGCATTATGCTAATAATAATGAGAACGAATGAGTCAAGTTTTGAATGATTTCTGCATCCTTATCATGAGCATCCCACTCACGTAAGGCCTCACAGTAGCTGAGCTTGTCTTTTGCTCTCAACTCACCCGGATCATTGTGGGAGTGGGGGACCACGAACACTTGCAGCGGTTCATTGTCCCACTCATCAGGTTCATAAGTAATGTCAAAGCCCTGTTTCCATACGCCGCCATCAGGGTTGTCAAACTTGAGAATGGAGTACACATCCAGCATCTAAAATGAAATACAAAGTCATTGTTTGCTCACCAGACATACTCCAGAAATAAGTAATGATGCAATAACATCTCAAATATAGCAGCGATAACAACGTTTGGGGCCAATTAGCTGCTTAGCATTTCATCTACAGGGGGGGGGGGGACTAGTAGTATAGCAAGCTCACCTGAACGTCTGCTTGACCATGGCTGCCTAAAGCAGCTTGGCAATCCTGGGGCTTGACAGCAAGGAAAGTGGGACGGCCGTCGAAGGGTAGGACCCAGGAACCATTGGCACTTCTGAATGGCAGGTGGCCGCTGGGAGACACAGCTCCTGTGTCTGTGAGCTCCATCACAGAGTCCTTTATGTGGCTAATGATTTGGTGGTTTTCCTCCAGGAGCTGCTCCAACTGCTCTATCCGGTTTTGCAAAACTGAGATTTGGCTCTACAATACACACAAAAAATCATCGATCACACATCTGTATTACATCATAAAACATCTTTTAACCAAACCCAGATTCTTCTTCCCTGTTACAGTGAACAAACTTCAGTTTTAAGACAAGAAATTAGATGATCTGGAATGAAAAATCTTCTGATTCAAACAAGGTAACAAAAAGCAGAATGAGATTAATCAGCTCTAAAGATATCTACACATCAACATTTGAATATTTTTTCAAAGAATAAATATTAAGCCTCGTCTTACAGGATATGGAAGTGTAGAATAATATATTTATGTTTATTTCTCCTTTTATCTAACTTCTGGTGTATCACAAAATATGATCCAAAAATAAGGGTAACTGAAATAACTGCAGAAAGTGGTTTTCACACATGATATGATGCATCACCATTACAGCAATTATTCTTACCCGTGGAAAATTCCCGCCATTCTGTCGCCTTGCAGGGTCATGTTGGACTCGATCCAACATCAGATACAGTGAGAATACAGCCACACAGAATATGGCCCCTCCACACACTGTCACCTGTTTCCTCAACTTCATCCTCCTCTGGAGCGGTTGTCTTTCCGGGGTTTGAATTAAAAAAAATGACCTTGACTGGGTTTTTTCCAGCACAGAGAAAAAAGTCCTTAAACACTGGAATGGAATCCTTCAGAGTGCAGGAAAAAAAGGAAAATAACCAGCTATACCAGTATTAATAGTTCAGTTCCACTCCTGCGATGCCTCCAGCCTCCACTCACCATACTGAAGACCACAACCAAGGGGGCTACAGCAAGTGGCAGCAGTGGACAAGGGTACTAAATCAGCAATAGCTGGCAAGCAGTCGGTCAGCTTTGGCTAAACCACAGCCACCGGTGGGCTCCTTCAAAGTAGCCCTTGTGCTCAACCATCCAAACCGATGAGACTGCAGGAAAAGAAAAAAACAAATGCTACACAGAAGGGGCTCAAACAGGGATCCTAGTGTTGTGTGTGTGTGTGTGTGTGTGTGTAACTGTGGGCCTGGTTTCCTGGTCCAGTCCCTACTTCCACAGCACAGTATGATCCTCCAGTACAACCAGAGTCCCCTTTTGCTCAGTTGGCCTCAGGTGCCATAACAGTTTGCCCTCTAGGCTGCGGCAGTGCAAAGAAGTAGGCTGAGAAAAAGACCTACTTGGCTTAGAGCAGCAGCTTTTTTTTTTAATTAAGCCTCAACTCTGTCCGAGGCAGCTCCAGGAATTAAAATGAGACAAATGTCATTCTTCTCTCAGTAGCATAGTTACAGCATATCTACTGTGGCAGCATGGGCAGTGTGTCTGTCCTCGATCACAAGTGCCAAGTTGAAATAACATCAAAGGGTCTTCTTCAGCTGTTAGGAAAATTTTAGATTAATGGAGCATGCAAAAAAATATGTATTCATGCCTCCCAGAGAGGAGCTGTCACTGAAAAAAAGCACAAGTGAAAGGAACTGTGTGGGAGAGTGAGAGATACTTTTTTTGATCCGACAAGTAAAGTCAACAGGGGAGGGGGAAATCAAGCTGAGCACAGTGGCCTGCGTTTCCTCACAGCACTAATAGGTGGTCTTGTTTACCTCGGAGTGCAAATCCAACACGATCATAATCCGCTCACTTTTCAGGCTGGGACTATCTACGATTTACCACAGGGAGAGGGGATAATAGCCTGGCATTTACATTTGCTAAATCTGACTGAAAAATAGCCACACTGTCAGAAGGAAGACGAATATTTCTTACATCATATGTGCCGCATATATCTAACAAGAAAGGCTTTGTAAGCTGGGGTGCCTGACGGAAGACTACAGCTCTATATGTATGTGACAAAATGTAAATGAACCAGATCTCAAGCTGCTCAAAGGATGGCATAGTAGCATCATGGGAAATATTTATCAATATTCATATTCCCCTGTGTAAACTACCAAATATCCCTTAACAGTATTCTTTGGGTTATTGACACCTCTGTCAAGGGTTCACTTGGACGACTTTTATTCAGCTATCGATGGGCAGCTAGCCAGCAATATTGCGGTGCATCAAACTTAGGAGCACTAAAATACCTGAATTTGGACATTTTCCTGTGTAAACTCAAGATACACGGCAGCTAGTAATACATGCAGCTTGTTAACCCTTTAGCCACACTAACGTACTCTGCCAAACTTTAATAACCCATTTAACATTAACTAACGTTAGATATCACGAATATGCAGCTAAACAAGCTAGCGCTTTAGCCACTGGATGTTCGTTTATCAAGTTACCACATCAGCTCGACTGGTTTACGAGCTAGCTTTAAGAGTCGGACAACGTCAATATAAGAGCTGTCATTTAAAGATAAATCGATGTGAACAGCAGTCACAGCTGTCCTTTGACATCCGTGAGAAGCGTGTGCTGCACGGCATTTATCGTTAACGTTACAGAGGGCTGCAAGTATTGGCTTGATACTATTAAGACAATACGTGGCTGATATTTCCTGTCTAACCATTGAACGTCCATCTCAACCTCGTCCTCGGCTAACACCCATGTTACGTTACGACCTTGGGACCCTGTCTCTTTGTGAACAAAATACAAAAATCTGACGTTACCCATCAAAGGAGTGTAATCCGGAAGAGCGTAGAGCCCAGCAGTGTGTATGCTTTTAGCTGCAGGCTGACAGATCACCAACTGAACCAGTTAGCCTAGCACCTAGCACCACTGAGCTGCTGCAAAGGCTTCTGGGAAGAGAAGAACAGCACATCAATCGGTGATTGGCCAATAGCTACAGCAGATTGTAAAATAAATGCACCAACCTTTCATTTTTATTTGGAGTATGAGGGTCTGCAATACAACATAGGTTTATAAATTACTGAATTATTATTATATGAATATATTGACAAAGCCAATAGTGATTGTGTGATGTGTTGAAGTGTGTATTAGATGACAGCATAATGACAAAAACACAGTAGCCTAGGCTAAATATAAAAATAGATTAGACCACAGTAGGCTAGATATACCAGGAGTGGACACAACATTTGTAAAGCTCCGTGTTCAACCTATTTACAACACCCAGTTATATAAATAATAGTCATTGCTAATTAATTTATTTTTGTAGTTTAGTAAGTTTAGAACAATCAACCACTCAGCAGTTCAGAGACAGAATAGTGTGATGATATCTATATTAATGTTACTGTAATACAAGGGCTATGAATCTACAAAAGAACTGTTTACAGTGAGCTCTCAACCTGAATAACAGACAAGTTGTGTCTGGAAAGACATGCTAAAAACAAAAACAAAATTTGTATGTGGGTGGTTGTTTCCAGAACAGAATTATAAGTCTATCGGCGTGAAGAATCACATAGCCTATTACTGTGTGGGCTGTAGCCTACCTGTGAAAATAGGCCACAACTGCATTTGGTTGTATCACTGCTCTGACACACGAGACAGAGTCCAAAATACAGAAGTGCAAAAATAAGATAATTTGAGATATGACAAAATGTGTCCTATAAACACTACTCTTCTTTTTCTTGTTACTAGGCTAAAAGCAAAAACGTGTGTGTGTGTGTGTGTGTGTGTGTCATAAATACAATCTGCTTACTACTCTTATTCTAAATTTTGAAATAAAGAAGTTTCGTATTGATGTTTTCATGTTTGGAGTGTGTAGGTAACTGAAGAATCCAGAAAATAATAGGATCACACTCAGCGTGCTCTTATGCACGGTATACTGAAGATGTCCAGTAGTAAAAGATGAATAGGATAATAACTTGTTTGAACCATGATGGACTTCCTTTGCATTCTTTAATTCTTTTCCATTCTTTTTTTAGTGTTTGGTATGCTACAGTTCTTTATAAATTGGGAGTAGAGGGGGCTTTTTACCTTAGTGTAAAGCTGTACAGCATGCATCTTTACAACATTATTGGAGAGGGACTATGTAACCCCTAAAGTGGCTACCTCCCTGCCTGAGACACTTGCCTTGTGACAGAGGGGCTCAAGCGGTGGTGCCTATTTTGTCACTATAATCACCAAAGCTAATTAAGACCAGCCTTGACTGCTGCAGAGAAGTCAACACCACTGTGCAGGTAAACGACACCTGAGAAGACCAGTGTGGAAAACGTAATGATCCTTTGCAGGCAGTCACAACTGCAACAACTCTTATGTGTTTATGGAAACAGGAGCTTAGCTGACACCTAAATAAATAATAAGCAGATTGTGTGGGACATGAGGAACATATGGTATTGTTTTGGTTTTGCAGTGTTTCAGTTATAAGATACTAACTTGTCATGGGGTCTACAAAACTATTCAAAATTCTGTGTGTGATTGAACTGTATTAATAGTGTTATTTCCAGACTTAAAAAAAGGGTTTGGTACCACAAAGTTCACCAGAATCTTGTACTGAAAGCATAATCTCTCACAAAACAAAATTGTTATTAGAAACAAATGTTTACACAGCTGGTTTGGATTTTGATTTCAGATTGGAACTCTTCTCTTTGGGTCCCTGGTGCTGTCGCTGCGCCTCGTGGATCTCCTGTGGGTCTCACAACAAGCCAAGCCCTTAGGACATATAGACCAACTGCCCTTGCTGGATGTTCTTCTAAAGACACAAAGCTGCCATGGTAATATGAGAGTCTTAACAGGTCTATCTGAGAACAAAGCACAAAGGGAACCACCTTGTCTCCATAGCAACAGAGGAAACACAACAATGGTGCCTGGCTGTCCTGGTAAATGAGAGTCCCTCAGGTGAATAAAATATCATACCAGGACATTTTCTTTGTGGTTTTGACCTAAAGGGAGACACTGTTGTGAATGCACTGTTACACACACTCAGGAGCAGCACAACTCATTTCACACACATAAAGAAGGTTCAATTCAATTTAGCTAATGAATTCCTAATTGAGGAGAGAATTAAGCAGACAGTACAGTTTAACCACAATGTGTTATCATGGCCTGGCGTCCCAACTCTCTGAATTTTCTGTCTTCCTGAAGGTGTATCTAAAGTCATGCTGGCGTTAAGTTTAGCTGAACCTTCAAAGTCAACAAAGATACTCTGGGCACCCAAATATCTCAGAACAGACCAAATACACTGTCTCAATTTACATAGCATAAGTTCGTAAGCTGGAAATTCCACCACAAATCTGTCATTTTTTTCTTTTACTCAAAAAAGTGACAGAAATGATTTTCTTATTGGTCACCGACTAAAAAAAAAAGAATATATCCCGCCCACAAGAAACAAACTGAAGTGTACATTAGTGTGATTTTGATGTATAAGCATTTTATTTGAGTTTTTCCATTTTGTGCGACTGTACATTCACTATATCAGACAGTTAGATAATAGTTAACTTATTGTATAGAGTTAAACAATGTGTAAGATGTGCCATATCTGTCCCATTGGTTTGTATTAAACGTATGTGGAATGGTGGATTGTGTTTTGTTGTATTGGTGTTGTATGTTTGTAGTACTGTATGATTGTACATTGTATCCAGTGTAATCTAGTCTTCTGTAGCCTATGTATCTAGTCTATTTGGTTTCTTAATTAAACTATCAATTTAAACAGACGGTGTCATGGTGTCATGCTCTTACATGAGGGATATAGGGCTTTATTAATGGTTAGTAAATAATTTATAATTTTGCATAGATCTGTTATAAACCATTGATTAGAACAACTGTTGCCAGGTTGTGAAAAAAATCCTCCTGACAGGTGTTTAGGCTATTCTATCTGTTTGTAGTGCAGGTATAAATGTTGATAATCCAGATGCTCATAAGTTTCTCACTTTCTACTGCAGCTATACATTGACATAACTGTTTTAAATCCATCAAGTCTGAAGTTGTACATGTTAAATAGGTTGTTTATGAATGGATTTGGCCAACCAGCCAAAGCGATATTTCACAATATCACTTAGCTTAGTCAGCTGCTGATCTGTAAAGCTTTACTAAATTATTTATTAACTGTTAATAAAGCAGTTAGTTACACATTGTAAACCCTTTCACGAAGCATGGCTTATTAGAAAATATTACCATAAACATTCATAAAATATATGCTTGTAAAATATCATGCATGGCTGAGGTTTAACCATCTATCAATATGAGCATTTAGACCACTAACAACAATAAACTACTTCCTACAGCTGAATGCATCAATTGCTGGCTTTCGTCTTTTATCATAAGGAGCTTGTTAAAACCATCTGTGTCTGTGTGGACTAAAGCAAAGAGCCTAAATTGCATCTGACTGAAGGAAGCCACAGAACAAAATTGTAACCAAATGAGGCAGAGATGAATAGAGACTCCGTTCCTTTTATGGTAATAGTGCGTGAGGGGAGGGGCGGGGCTATTACCTAAACGTCATCAACGTGCTCCGAACACCCGGAAGCGTAGCAAAGATGTGAAAATGTTATTCTGAAGTTAGTAGTGTTTTGGGACCAGTTAGAGTTAAAAAAAAAGCAACAACTACATATTCTCCATATTTAGTAAGCTGTATTGTGTATTATATCTTGAAGATGAGTGTGAGAGAAGAAAAAAAGGTACGGCAGTTAGCTACGTAGGCTTTTTTGCTTAGATTTCATCCAGATAACATTTACTCGAAGCATTTCTGTCATATTTTTCTCTTTAACCCAGGACCCCATATCCCTGAAGGAGGAGGGGAACACCCTTTTCAAGGCAGGAGACATACACGGCGCTGTCTGCTGCTACACCAAAGCATTAAAGCTGAGTGACAGCAAAGCAGAGAGTGCTGTTCTGTACCGCAACCGCTCTGCCTGCTACCTGAAACAGGAGGAGTACAGCAAGGCTGAGGCTGATGCCTCCAAAGGTGAGCTAAATTACAGCCAAGGATGCTGTAGAGTTCATAGATCAGTACAAAGGCACGTTTTAAATTAAGAGACACTTTACTAAGATACATGTCACCTGAATACACTATATATATATATATATATATATATATATATATATATATATATATATATATATATATATATATATATATATAGTGGGGGAAATAAGTATTTGACCCCTTGCTGATTTTGCAGGTTTGCCCACTTACAAAGAATGCAAAAATCTACAATTTTAATCATATGTACATTCTAACAGTGAAAGACAGAATCCCAAAGAAAATTCCAGAAAATCACATCATATGAATTTATTAAAATTGATAACCATCTGATGAGGAAAAACAAGTATTTGACCCCCTGGACAAACAGCATGTTAATATTTTGTAGAAAAGCCATTATTGGCCAGCACAGATGTCAAACGGTTTTTATAGTTGGTGACAAGGTTTGTGCACATTTCGGCAGGGATGTTGGCCCCTCCTCCTGCAGACAGCCTCCAAATCATTCAAGTTCCGAGGTTGTCGCCTGGCAACTCGAATTTTAAGCTCCCTCCAAAGATTTTCAATCGGATTCAGGTCTGGAGACTGGCTAGACCACTCCAGAACCTTGATGTGCTTCTTCTTCAGCCACTCTTTTGTTGCTTTGGCGGTGTGCTTAGGGTCGTTGTCGTGCTGAAACACCCATCCTCGACCCATCTTCAGCTCTCTCACTGAGGGAAGGAGATGTCGGTCCAGAATTCCACGATACATGGCCCCGTCCATCCTCCCCTCAATACGATGGAGTTGTCCCGTCCCCTTGGCTGAAAAGCACCCCCAAAGCATGATGTTGCCACCACCATGCTTGACGGTGGGGATGGTGTTCTTTGGGTTGTACTCGGTGTTCTTTGCCCTCCAAACACGACGAGTTGAGTTGAGGCCAAAAAGTTCTATTTTGGTCTCATCTGACCACATCACCTTCTTCCAGGCCTCTTCTGAGTCGTCCAGGTGGTGAATGGCGAACTTCATGCGGGCCTGTACATGTTTCTTCTTGAGCAGGGGGACCTTGCGTGCGCTGCAGGATTTCAATCCATGACGGCGTAGTGTGTTACCAACCGTTTCTTTTGTAACTGTGGTCCCAGCTGCCTTCAGTTAATTCATCAGTTCCCCCCTTGTGGTTTTGGGATGATTCCTCACCGTTCGCATGATCAGGGACACCCCACGAGGCAAGATCTTGTGTGGAGGCCCAGACCGAGGGAGGTTGGCGGTGGTGTGGTGCTTCTTCCATTTCCTGATAACTGCACCGACAGTTGATCTTTTCTCTCCAAGTTGCTTTCCGATTCTCTTGTAGCCCATCCCAGCCTTGTGCAGATCAACAATCTTGTCCCTGATGTCCGAGAAAGCTCTTTGGTCTTGCCCATGGTGGTGATGTTGGATGCTGGTTGTTTGGGTGTTGACAGGTGTCTTTTATACAGGTAACGAGGTGAGGCAGGTGTATTTGATGTAGATAATTGGTTCGGATTGGGGCTGTGTCTTAAAGAAAGACTAAGTGGCTTGTAGGAGCCAGAATACTTGCTGTTTGTCCAGGGGGTCAAATACTTGTTTTTCCTCATCAGATGGTTATCAATTTTAATAAATTCATATGATGTGATTTTCTGGAATTTTCTTTGGGATTCTGTCTTTCACTGTTAGAATGTACATATGATTAAAATTGTAGATTTTTGCATTCTTTGTAAGTGGGCAAACCTGCAAAATCAGCAAGGGGTCAAATACTTATTTCCCCCACTGTATATTATTTTTTTTTTTTTACTTTATCCTTTCACAGCTATATAGTTTTTATATTACTATGTCTACATTATTCTCTTATATTGTCCATATTTAATGCTGGTCTCTAGACTTTATCCTTGCACTATTGGACTTATTTGCACTACCACCATGACACACTCTCATAGAGCACCATACCATGCATACTGAATCACAGGGTCAGTCACTGCAAGCGTCTCATGCTTATACATCCTTTAGTACATTCATTTTTTTATTCAGTATCTTTCCTTTTCTTGTCCATATTATTCATGTGGATTTGTTATTTTATGATCCTGTTTATGATGTATGTGTATGTTGTGTGTGATGTCTTATTTAACTTTCAACACACACCAACTGTCTTATCTTTGGTAGAAGGAACTACTTAACAGCTGCTAAGTAGCCTACACTAAGTGTGTATGGTTCACATTTCAGGTAAAAGTAAAAATGATTTACTGTACTGTTGCATGAACTGTCACTCTAACTGGATTAAGATGTACAGTATGTACTAAGTTATATTGAATGTCATGTCGGTCACTCTTTTCAGCTCTCGATACTGACCCAGGTGATGTGAAAGCCAGGTTCCGGAGAGCTCAGGCTTTCCAGAAACTCTGTCGGCTTGATCAGGCTTTTCTGGATGCTCAGAGGTGTGCCCAGCTGGAGCCCAAAAACAAAGCCTTCCAGGATCTGCTCAGACAGCTTGGAGCACAGATCCAGCAGAAGGTGATGTGTTTTTTTTTTTTTTAAAAGTGGATAAAGGGTCAGGGAGATTTGTCTTGTATTTTAACAGTACCCTGAAGAAACTGTTGCTAATTAGGATTTTTTTCTCCTAACCGTATAGTCGGTGCAACAAAACTCCACAGATGCTCGTGTGCAGCAAATGTTCTCCCTCCTCTTAGATGCATCCGCAAAAGACTCAGATCGACAAAAGGTAAGGGCAGCTCATAAGTCAGGAACATTACAAACTGCTGTAATTCACTTTTTTTTTATGTGTTTGATTTTTGATCTGTCTGTAAAGTTGTAATGCACCAACATAATGTGATCCATTATTCAATTTCAGGCTGCTCAGAATCTTGTGGTATTATCTCGAGAAGATGCAGGAGCTGAGCAGATCTTCCGTAACGATGGAGTGAAGCTGATTCAGAAACTGCTTCAGTCAAAGCAGGAGGATGTTGTCCTATCTGCCCTGAGGACCCTGGTTGGGTTATGCACAGGGCATCAGTCCAGAGTAAGTGTGACAATTCCCTCTAAAGTTATTCATTACACCATCTTTAAAGTCCCTCTTTTTTAACAGGCTACAAACTTATTTTCTTACCATCTTATTTGTATTTTGTTGCTTTAATTTTAATGCATTTCTGTTTCCATTCATTGTTAAGTCTGCTGTAGCACACTTTATCAGTAGATGTTGCAATATATATCAACATCCATGTTTGTCAGAGACTATATTTACCATGCTATTAACACTTGTGAATTGCTTTACCGCTTTTAACTGCTGACATCCACTGTTTTGTTCCCAGACTATGGCTATAGTGAATGAGTTGGGAATGGAGCAGCTGTGTGCAGTAATGGGATCAGGAGCCTCCACTGTGTCTCTGGCTGCCTGCCACCTGCTGCAAGTGATGTTTGAGGCTCTGACGGAGGGCATGAAAAAAGAGATCAGAGGGAAAGATGAAGCTATACTCCCTGGTGAGTTTGGCCTCTGGTCATGTTTATATTTGGAGTTGGCCACAAATCTTTTATTTTATTTTTATTTTTTCAAACACGGCACGTATAACAGCGTATATCAGCTTTTTGTCCTGTTCTTTTAATGGTAACTGACTCTGTGAATTTACCACAGAACCCTCCAAGGAGCTACGCTCAATGTTACGCCACCTCTTGGAAATGATGCCAGCATCTAAGGTGTCAGGGCCGGGCAGAGACAGCGCCATCAACCTCCTGGTCAAACAAGTTCCCCGCAAGTCCTTGAAAAACCCAGATAACTCACTCACGTTATGGGTGATAGACCAGGGTATGAAACAAACCTGCAAATCATGTAGAATTCGTCACATTTGTATTCTACGATGGATACAAAACAAACATAAAATTTCAGTATTTCCAGTACAGTTTCACTACCATGGGAAGGGGGGAAGGAAGTGTTCACTTTATGTTTTCAAATGTCAAACGAAATTTTTTTTTGGCATTGCTGTAGCCAAATTAATGAACTCCTTGTTCTCGTGCAGGACTGAAGAAAATCCTGGAGGTGGCCGGGACAGTGCCTGAGCTCTCAGAAGGACCACCTCTAACAGACAACTCCCACATGAGCTGCTCTGTCTTGCTTAGCAAACTCTACGATGACCTAAGGTGTGACACAGAGAGGGAGACCTTCAACAAGCTATGTGAAGAATATGTACAGTGAGTTGACCACCAAAACATGTTACTAATGTCCAATGCTTAGTAGTGAAATGACTTATGAACATGGAAAAAAATCCTTATTACAAGCCATAAGCCCAAAAGTGGTATTTTCCTTGTTTGTTTTTTTTCTCTGATGTTTTTCTGGGTAGACAACATTTTAGCCGACATGGCATAACAGGCAAGCTGCGAGCCATCCAGACAGTGTCGGTGCTCCTCCAAGGGCCGAGCGACGTGGGTAACAGAACTCTGGAGATGTCAGGAATGATGGATGCAGTGATCTCTCTGTGTGCTTCCGAAGATGTAACTCACCAGCAGGTAGCGGTGGAGACTCTTATCCATGCGGCAGGTAAGGCAAAGAGAGCCTCCTTCATCACAGCCAACGGCGTGGCACTCCTGAAGGACCTTTACAAGAAGAGCGAGAATGACAGGATACGTGTGAGAGCCCTGGTGGTAAGTGTTGCAGCAAAGCAAAAACAGTGTATCTATTTCAGTTAAAGAAAATAACCTCTCTAAATAAATGATCCATGGTGCTCTTATGGTTATTCCACAGGGTTTGTGCAAGCTCGGATCGGCAGGAGGGACGGACTTCAGCATGAAGCAGTTTGCAGAGGGATCCACGCTAAAGCTCGCCAAGCAGTGCAGGAAGTATGTTTGCCTGTGTTGAAACTTGAGCCTGAGAAATTTGTTTACGGCTCATCCACATTGATGCATAACCTGATTTTAAAAACAACAGATAATGAGTGGTTCCTTGGATTTAAAATAAGAAGCAAGCTGTTTTCTTTTTTCTCTTTTTAGGTGGCTGTGTAATGAGTCTCTGCCCCAGACCTCCCGCCGGTGGTCCGTGGAAGGCCTCGCCTACCTCACTTTTGATGCCGATGTGAAGGAGGACTTAGTTGAAGACAAGAACGCTCTCCTGGCCATGTTTGAGCTAGCAAAGGTTTGACCGATGATTGTAATCGGAGGTTTTAATGACGCATGGAAAATACTGGGCATTTATGAAGTCAGATTCCTCTCAGAAGAGCATCTTAGTGATCTTTTTTTATTTATTTTTGTGTAGTATTTGAAACCACCACTGTAAGAATACACACAACCATTTCTATAGTGTTGACTAGGATCGCCTCGACAGCCTAGTTATTCTTTGTGTTCCTGCAGTCTGAGGATAAGACGGTGCTCTTTGCTGTGGGTTCCACATTAGTGAACTGCACCAACAGCTATGAAGTGGAGAAGCCAGACCCTCAGATGGTGGAGTTGGCCAAGTATGCAAAGCAGCATGTGCCTGAGGAGCACCCCAAGGTACCATTTAAAATTGTTCTGTTTCCATGTAGAGCTACAGTACATTTACTGCACACAAACATTACACAATATTACTTTAATATTGCACATCAACTCTACTGCTCTCCTGTTTCTTTATGTGTTCTTTGAAATAATTTGAAATGATGAAATTTTTCTTGAGATTTATACATATATCTGTCTGTCTTTCCATGTGTCAGGATGCACCTTCCTATGTGGAGAAAAGACTGATGAAGCTGCTGGAGGCTGGTGTGGTGTCTGCGTTGGTGTGTATGGTCAAACAGGAGAGTCCTGCCCTCACGGACGCGTGTAGGGACTGTATCGCCAGGTAGGAAAATGGCAGCAAGTCTTTTTCACTCACTGTTCTCTCTGTAGATTTTCTGTTAATGCCATTTCTCACGGCAGGGTTTTCTTGGCTTTGGTGGAACGACAGGAAGACAGAGGCACAGTGGTGGCACAGGGTGGAGGAAAGGTAGAGCACCCTGATAAATATACTTAGTTTAACCTGCACACTGATCTAAACACCTTGCTTTAGGGGGATTTACATGATTTATGTTGACTGTTTTTCTCCATAGGCTTTGATCCCACTGGCATCTGACAACACAGATGGAGGTAAAATCAAAGCAGCACAAGCTCTGGCAAAAATAACCATCACATCTAACCCAGAGATTGCCTTTCCAGGAGAAAGGGTGAGAATTGCATGCTGTAAAAAGCCACTTTAGTTAAAAAAAAACAACAACTAAAGAACTTATCCTAATTAACCATGTCTTGCTTTCTGTTGTCAGATCTATGAGATGGTGCGCCCCCTTGTCAGTCTTCTGAGTCTTGAATGCACCCTGCTGCAGAACTTCGAGGCACTCATGGCTCTCACCAACCTGGCCGGCATCAGTGAAAGACTCAGGTTGGCCACTAGGGGGAGTCTCTCCTAAGAATACATGTACAAAACACAGTCAATTGTACAGAGGCATGAGCTATATACAAGTATGCAGAAACCAATAGTTCAAGTTTAATTCTGTAGTTTTACTTTTTTACACATGGCAAATCTACTTTCCTTATAGAAGGGAACATAAATGTAGTTACAGATTAATGTGTCATTTGTATGGTTAAACATGGAGGATCCTTGTTTGCTTCCTAGAAATTGAAAAAAAAAAAAAAAAAACTGTGAAAATGTGTTTTACTAGAGCTTGTTTTAGGACTTGGGGGCAAGTCCAAGTCATGTCTCAAGTCATTTTGCAGGTCAAGATGCAAGTATTTCAAGTCTGAGAATCAAAGAATGCTGACCCTAAAGCTGTGTTAACAGTTTGACAGTGTTAATACAGAGCTAGAAAGCTGAGGCCACGTCTTTTCATTTTCGACATCGAGACATATGTAACCATTAAGACGTACAACTATGCCTGCCTGGTGCTGTCTTTATTTTTCTTGGATTTTCTCAGGTCTTAGATTCCCAATTGAATAGTTTGGCTTTCAAGTCTCAAGTTTTTACTTCCTTTAATAATATATCTTTTTTTATTATGACAGTCTAGTTTTGTATCAGTGTTTAGAGTATCTGCTTGTATGTGTGTTTGTTTCACAGACAAAAGATCATAAAGGAGAAGGCAGTCCCAAAAATTGAAGGCTACATGTTTGAGGAGCACGACCTGGTCCGAGCATCTGCCACAGAGTGCATGTGTAATCTGGTTTTAAGCCCAGAGGTAAGACACATATTCATAGATTATTGTAGTTTAGTTAATTTGTTTCACAGAACTTAAAAAACAAATGACATTGAAGAAATACAAAAATGCATGTGAGGGTGTGGTACAAACCTATAACGGCTTATATAAAACCTCAACCAAAGTACATGCACAAATGTAGACAGACAAAATCCAAAACACATTTTAAGTGTTAGTTTTCAAAAAATACATCAATATATGATTAAATAAAAGAAATAATTGCCAGTAAAAACAACAGTTTCTAAGAGTTATCTTTTTTTCTCCCAAATCACACAGTTTAGACAGCAGGGCATTTCTATGTATTTTTATACATAGAAAATGACATACATACATAGAAAATGACATAATGACACATTGTATGGCACACATGTTGAAAAGTACAAGTAAAAGTGGGTGTTTGCTGCGTCCTCAGGTGCAAACGTTGTACCTGGCCACAGGGAACGATCGTCTGAAGCTGCTCGTGCTCTACAGCGGAGAGGAGGACGAGAGGCTGCGGAAAGCTGCTGCAGGAACTCTGGCCATGCTGACCGCTGAGCAGCCGGAGCTCTGCGCCCGCATCCCAGGAACGGTAAGCACAGCACTGCAGGACTTCACTGTCCCCACACATCCATCAACTTAGCACTGTGGCATAATACAATGATTCATTATTCCATTTTAGCTGACATTACTTCCTGTTGTCCTCTCTTCGCAGACGACCCACTGGCTAGAGATTATACAGTCGCTTTTGCTCTGTGAAATATCCGACCTGCGCCACCGGGGAGTGGTCATAGTTCAAAACATGATGCAGGCGGAGAAGAGTCTGGCCGAGACGCTCATGGAGAGCGAAGCTCTGGAGATCCTTTCTGTGTTGGCGAAGGGAGGAGAGGGCACGCCGGAGCCTGTTTCAAAGATAGCTCAAAACTGTCTAGACAAGGCCGTGGAGTACAACATCATCATGAACAGGGAAGGGAAGGAAAAGGGCAAAGGAACTGAACCCTGAAAACACAGCTGCAGCGTGTGAATGTGCCTTCTGGTAATGTTAAAGCGCTTTGAGTATTATGTTGGACCAGTGAAGTCATTTCACTTTTTGCAGGAAATCGGTTTTGATCTGGATGGGTACAAGCCGATCGTGAAATGTGTCTTAACTGTGCAAGGCAATAAAAACTAAAGAAAATAAAGAGAAAAGGTAGTACATGAAAGCCAGCAGATACTCACAGAAGTGGTTTGCTGTTTCACATTGCTTTTGCACTCATTGTATTTATCTTTATAATTATAATGTATGTACATGGACCACCACCAAAAGTGTATGTGTATGTCCAATCATGCTACTTTATATATCTCTTACTAAAGATTGCCATTCATTGATAATTGCAATTTTTTTTATTTTTGTCAATATCATGCTCCAAAATGCACTGTCTCAATTTCCATTACTTCCACTACTATATATTTAGTGTGAAAGTGTGTCTGTTTATCACTATTATTATTATCACTCCACAACATTCCCAGTGTCTTAATTGTACGTTGGTCGTTTTCTAGTTTTGACTGAACACATGGGCAAAGAAATAAACCCTATGTACCTGCACTATTGTCACGTCTCTGCTGAGTTCACCCATCTTCACTGTCAAGTTGCAACTATACTGCAGCGCATGCGCAGTACATCCTGGTGCTACATACACCAGCGTTGGAGCTAATGCTACGCTAGCTACTTTCCTTGGAAAAGATATGGCAACACTGGTTCAAACAGTTTATGGTTCAAACACAACAGCATTTTCACGTTAAACCAAACAGAGGTAAAGGCGTTTCCGATGCGGTGGTTCGGGTTTGGCTTTAACGCATTTGGACAAATATATGTCCACGAGAAATTAATTAAAGGAGTGTGTAGCGACGCTGTAAATGAAGTCAAAGTGAGTAGTCCGACAGAGCTTGCTAGTCAGGTAGACAGAAGTGACTGCCGCTTGACGACTGATTATCAAATTAGAGCAAGTTGGAGTAGAAGAGCATCATTGCATTTGGATGGTAAGTCTAACTGAGATAAAACACATCTGGTTGGACACTCTTATTGTAACATAAATAGAAGGCGTCTATAATATCACACTATATGAATATTACTCATGTATTCACCTCGCTCTCTGTCTGTTATTAGGTGACAGCTGTGCGTGCCTTGCAGGTTTCGTCTCCAATGAGTCCTGTGGCAGGCCTATGAAAGAGAGCCGTGGCTGTAAAGATGCCATCATCACTGAATCGTACATGACTCTCGCTTTCTCAGACAGACTTGAGTCCTGGGATCTGCAGAAGCAAGAGAAGACTCCATCATGGAGCATGGAAATAAAACCACACCCAGAGAGCTCTGGTAATGTATATCTTTATCTGCTTTGACAGCTACACAAGTATAATGTAAGTATATAATAATTGGCTAAACAGTAGGCCTACACTTGTTGCTGCTTTCCAGGACCCCCTGTCAATCTCCCATTAGTCCATGGGGGTTACATAGCCACGAAACCGCCCCTCTACCGCTCCTTATCACCACACCTGAGAGCCAAGAGTCTGGCACTGAGTGCCGAGCATGTCATCCTTCTCACTGCGTCCGGAGCTGTGTACACCTGGGGACTGGGCAGGTAGACCTACTACTCACACATCTGTCTTCATTGGTAATCTGAGCATTAACATCCTCATGCATATCTTGACCTTTTCGTGTATGTGTGTGTGTGTGTGTGTGTGTCAGCCATGGTCAGCTGGGACACGGAGGCCTCTCCTCTGAGGAGGAGCCCAGGGCAGTGGAGGCACTCTGGGGGATGCCCATGAGCTGTATAGCTTCAGGAGGCTGGCACTCTGTCTGTATTAGTGGTAAGTGTCCTACAAGATGTTGGCAGTGAATAAAAAAATAGGTTGGCAGTGGATACAAATAGTTATGCCCTCAGTCAGGTGTAAATGAAGTGACCTGAAATAACCCTTTTCTTCAGATGGGGGAGACCTTTATGTGTGGGGCTGGAATAAAAGTGGCCAGCTCGGACTTCCATCACAAGGTCTGAGGAAAACACTGCAGCAGCAAAGTAGCCAACAAGCAGGTATGGGAAATTGAATCTACAAACACAATCATACTCCTATTTCTTTTTACCCACAGTGCTATCTATCTATGCAAATACTTTTCTGTTAGCTTAGGTGCACCTCACCCCAACACACTGCAATCAACTGCATTGTTTTTTGGTGTGGCATGTATGATCGTTACAATACTCCACGCTTCAATATGAGCATTTCCACGGCATCTATAAAGGATGCCAAACGATTAACTCTGAACAGGGGAAAAAATGTTCACCATTAGGTCTGGGGATTCCCTGTTAATGTATTTTTTCAAATGTATTTAGGCACTTTAAGCACCATAAACTAAAGGCCATCGAGCTACATTTTACTTGGTGAGCTACAGTTAATATCTTGAAATGCAAATTCACAAACAATTTAAAGGTCCAGTGTGTAACGTGTTTAGTTGTTCATTATCAAAATCTGTGATGCCCGTTCACAAATTTGTCCTTTTTCATGAATATTTACCACCACCATCCATTCCAAGTATTCATTTTGGCTTGAAATTTTACGTTTGCATTCGTATGAAGTCATGGGGGACCAAACATATTCAAAATCCAAATTTCAGGAACAGTACAGGAGTCTTCTTCTTCGCCCAGAAAAAGAAAAAGGATATTGAAAAGAGCAAGAGACCGGCTTTTGGAAGCGTGAAGGCTACCATAGTTGTAATACGTACTTTGAACTGCGTGGTGCGAGAGAGTTAATTGATATATATATATATATATATATATATATATATATATATGATCTCAGCGCTAGATGGGAGAAATTCCTACACATTGGACCTTTAAATATATAGCACTTGAAGCGTGGGAAATGCTTTTATATTGGACATCAATGAACCACCCCCTTAACTGTAAGTAGCAAGTACTGCAACATTAACTGTATTGAACAGGCGCACCATGCCAAGATGCCAGCACATATCCCACTGAAGAGCCAAAGGAGGAAGAGAAACACGAAGAGGTATTCATATCGATCCAAGCATTCCCAGCTCTGCTGGATATCACTCCATCATGTGAAATCAGGACAGTCAGCTGTGGCTGCCGCCACACAGCTGCAGTAACAAGTAAGGAACAGCACTTGACAATAGGTATATATTGATGCACATTTTCTTGGCAAATCTATCCTCTTATCATATTTTGTCATTTCAGCCACAGGTGACCTCTACACTTGGGGCTGGGGTAAGTTTAAATTTGGAGATAAACTGAGACCTAAACAGATTTTGCATCTGTTGCAAATGTGTTACATTTCTGTAGCATGTTCCTAGTACCAATTTAATGAATCAGTGTGCTAGGAGCACACCTTATATGTTGTATGTGATGTTGAACTTACCCTGTCCATCATTTCTTCTATTACCTGAATTTCAGGTGACTATGGCCAACTTGGACACCAGACTTTTATCAGTTCAGATGAGCCACAGCGCGTGGAGTTCTTCAGGGAGCAGCAGATGCGTGTGGTTGATGTAGTGTGCGGGGCATGGAACACTTTTGCTGCTGCCGTCAAGGAGGAAGTAGCTTAGTCTTAAAAATACTATGGAATCCCCTTGATAAATGGCAATACTGAACTTTGGACAACTTACCAGGAAGTGTAAATTATCACAACAAATACAAGACTTTGAATTGAATGTATTTTGTAATATACAAGTTACTGTAATTTGTCTGTGTAACAAAAAGAAACTTTATAAATGAGCAGTTTTTGGAAATATTTTTTAATTTTCTTAATAGAAATTTTAAAAAATCACAGGTTTTATATTTCACAAACAATGCATAAAATAGTTAAGGCAGTAAAATCCACAGGTTAATATAATTTAAGGCAAATATCTAAAATTATTTTAATTGAAAATTAACATAAAAGAGAGAGAGAGTTAAAGGGTGATGCATTTGAACAGCCTGGTAGAGGTCTTCACAGCACAATCTTGAAAGAACTGTGGACAAATCAAAGAATAGAGGAAGCAGTTAGGAGTGAACAAAACTGTGATGAGTAAAGTGCATATCCGTGATAATTAGATTTTTAGTCACCTGACAAAATCTGGGGACCTTGAAATGACATGCTGAAACTCTGAGAGGTTCACGGTTCCATCCTTGTCAATGTCTGACTCTTCAAGAATCTGAAAAACATACACAGGAAAACTACTGTTACACTGACACGTGTGTACCAAGCTGTTTTAAACATCTAGTGTAAATCTCCAAAGGGAGAAGCCTCCGTGAACTCACATTGTCGATGAGCTGTCTCATTTCGTCGCGGGTTAGTCTTGTCTCATCTGTCTCACCGGTCAGGCAGTTTACCAGTTTCTCCAGATCACCACGATCAAGAGTTCCATCATCGTCAAAGTCTGAAAATGCCAATATGCTTATTACACATTGATAGCCTTCCCTTTATGATCAATAACCAGCTCACTTTTTTTTAACAACTTATTTACCAAATATACGGAAAGCATAGTGGGATTTGATTTCCAGAGTAGCAGAGTCGCTGAAGGCACTCAAGAGATCCAGAAAGTCCTCAAATGTGAGGCTTCCATCTTTCTGTTCAGATGTTGAGAATACATGGCATATTCTTTTCCTGAAAGGGTTGGACTGTGACAGTAACAAGTACAAGGGTCAGTACAGTTTTGCACCAGACGATGCTAGTCATGCTATGAGAACGAGTCCTAAGCAGCCCACATAACACGCCTTTTTACCTTGAGCTCTGGCAGAGTGAGAATCCTCTCCGTGGGTACTCTGGTATTTTGAAGTTCTTTCTCATCCTTTGTGAGCAGTTCAGTGAATCTCTTGTGAGCACTAAACATGTAAAAAAAAAAAGCTTAACGTTAATTCACGACAGCAGTGATAGTTTTATTGCAATGCTTTTACCGGTAACACATTTGTAATGTGACATACATCTGATCACTTACAGAAGAATTTCTTGTTTTGTCAAGAATGTCAGCTCCTAAAAGTAAAAGTGAGCATTGTGAGAATGACAAGTCAACGATTAACATGAAACAGTTACTTTTTTTCTGACTTCCTATAACGTTAATACATCTAGCTATGGTCTGACAAGTGATATTAGCAATTCCGTTAGCTTTCACTATAGCTATATATTAGCGCGATGACGTGTTTACAGTTTAATATAGCTGCCATTCGCGGTGTGTTTAGTTAACCTGCGTTGTAGGAAATGCTACAACTAACGTTACAGACCGAAAGTTAATTATACTGTACTGATGACAAGGCTTTAATAGTTTTCTTGTGCCTTAAAACCTTTGGCTGCGATAGCTACCTTACGTTTTGCTTGGTTACTGACGCCACCCAGTTAACATTAAAACCATTACGAAATATTTGCTTTTGGAGACTTTGCTTTGGGCACTTACTTGATATTCTGAGAGCAAGTCCTTGCCAAGTTGACTTGCCGTAGTTCCCATTTTGAAAATTTCGACTCGAAAATGTACTTCTGTAGTTGTAAGAGTTACACACCGAACTATTGGACAACAAGTGGTTGGTTTTGTTTTACATGGCTTACTTCCGGTTCCTTCTCTTTCCTGTATTAGCTACGAAACGGTTTCCATAGTGACGCACTTGCAAACATCTCATATCGTGACAAAAGGGCGACAGCAGGACAGGTAACATCAAGCATCTATGGACATCAAGGACTAACCTGTATGTGTACGCCAAGTCCTTACGACGACTCCTTATTTTTGTTTTTTGTTTCCAGTTTTAGTGCCACTGATTTTTGACTTTTAAAAAGTATTTCGGGCCCTTTATTTAACAGAGAGGTGACAGAAAACAAGGAGAGATATTCAGGGGGAATGACCAAAAGTGCCACCACCCCTTCCTATAACTACCATAGTATAGCAACAATATAAAAAGGTTCCATAAAAGATTTTCTTAAAAAATTACTAAAAGTAAAACTTATAATGGGCAGTTTTATATATATATATATATATTTATATATATATATATATATATATATATATATATATATATATATATAGTATCGGAGGTACTCTAACTCTATTCCAGGAGGGTTCTTTTGCTGGATATCCAGGTAGTGTGTAACACTTAGGATATTGCTAAACACACAGTAATGATGTCACTGGGCTTGTAGGCCTATCAGCTATACAAATGGGAATAAGTGAAGTTGCCGTCATCTTCCTCAAATTTTACTGTAGCCTACAACAGTAAATCTTTCTATATCTGCTTTTCTGCTTTTATATTTTCCTATTATTTTGTGAAGTCTTGATGCTGTGTTAGGATACCCTTTATCTTCCCATGACAAGTCCAAATTAAGACTCTAATAATTGCTCCAAATATCCTTATTTTATTATAGAATTGCAAAACACAGCATATACATATATATATTCTTTTGTTTTAACCACAAAAAGCAAAATCAGGAAATTTATGTATTATTTTCTATAAATAGGCTAAAATCCATAGCTATAGAACATAACATAACATGTTCTATATCTATGCTAAATCTATAATTAATATGGCTTGTTAGTAAACAAACCTGATACAAACATTTTTAAAAGATTCTGTATGTAATATATCTACAAAACTGCAACTTCTTGTAATGCATTAATTCATAGAGCATTTGCTAACTGTTTTTTTCTGAACAACATTGGTTGAATGTGAGAAATAGAGACAAGGATCTTGACAGATGATCAGGAGATGGCTACTTCGACCCTGGTAAAGAGACAAGCTAAGCTTCTGGAGTTGTCTCCCAATCGGTTGTATCTGGAAAAAAAATCAAAAGAATTACTCTTCATGCAGGAAATAGAATAATGTACGAAAAGTGAAAGAACCTTATAACTGCTTAATATATCTAACTGCTCTCTAAAATCATTTACATATTAGGCTCTAATCCCATCACAATAATAAGCCTACAGCTTTATATACTAAATATAACAACTCTCATCTTACTGCATTTGTTTAGTCTTTACAGATTGTACCTGTCATTTTCGTTCCCTCCTTGGTCTCAGCTGGAACACCGATCCCGTACTCGTTTTCACCGGTGACTCGGAAGAAGTAGATTCCTCCCTCCTCCAGGTCAGACACCTTGTAGGACAGTCGGTGGCATTTGTCCGTGAGTTTTGTCCAACCTTTCCTGCTGATGTCCCTTATATCTACAAGGTAGTTCTTTACAGGGGCTCCTCCCTCATTCTCAGGGATGTCCCAGGTAACAGTGGCAGAGTTCTTGGTCACATCTTTAACTGCTATGTGAGTTGGCTGACCAGGTGAATCCAAAACCCTCACATTCAGCGTCAATGAAGCAGATCCAGCAACGTTTTGCAGTTTGACTATGTATTTGCCAGAGTCATCGCGTGTTGCTCCTTCCACTGTGATAGAGGTGACAGAGCTGCTGGTGTTGATCATTCCTCTGACTCTCAGATCTACATCTGCTTTGTCCCAAGTTACGCTAGGAACAGGCTTGCCTGTGAAAGGCACAGTCAAAGTGAAGGAGTTGCCATCTTTAACAAGCAGGGTCTTCCTAATATCTGTGCTAACATCAAACCTGGGCTCCTCCTCTCGCTCCATAGCCACTTCAGGATCTGTTTCAGGACTGGGCTCGCTGATGCCAATCTTGTTTATGGATCTGACCATAAAAACATATTCCGTCCCTGATGTGAGTCCAGTTACTGTAAACTCTGTTTTATCTGTGTTATGAACACCAACAGTCCAGTCTTCTTCTGCTGATTTTCTGAATTCAACATTGTACCCTGTTACTGGTGCTCCACCATCAAACAGCGGCTTGTTCCATGACAGAGTGATGGAGGACCTGGATGAATCGATTATGATTGGTTTTGCAGGAGGGCAAGGGAGAAACTTTGGATCCTCGGCCAGTGTGAGTGGGCACGGGAGACTGGGTTCACTTAGCCCAGCAGCATTCTCAGCAAAGACTCTGAATTCATACTCACATCCCTCGTGCAGCCCAGAGGCTTTGACTCGTAGGTCATAGACAGGCTTCTTGTTAAAACGAACCCAACGGACACCCTGCTTCTCTCTCTTCTCAATGATGTAACCGCTGATGCGGCTACCGCCATCAGAGGCAGGTCTCTTCCAGCAGATAGTCATAGCCTCGCTGGTTGCACTGGTGACCTCAACATCAGTCGGAGCAGATGGGATAGTAAAGGGATCCATGGCCTTGATGGGCTCACTTTCCAAAGTCTCACCTTCCCCGTATTTGTTCACTGCTCTCACCCTAAACAGGTATTCATTCCCTTTGAGTAGCTTGGTTATTTTGCAGGTAGTTGCCATCATGTCATCGTACACCAGGGTCCAGGCTACACGGCTGGTTTCACACTTTTCAACAATGTAGCGCATAATCTCAGCACCGCCAGTCTCATTAGGGGGTCCCCATGACAGGGTGCATTTCTCTGCTGAGAGTCCAGACACTGCTAGAGGTCCAGCAGGTGGGCCAGGCCTGTCCAGGACCTTGCAGGTAATAGCCTTAGATGTGGAACCACCTGCACTCTGTAGGGTCAGAATATACTGTCCAGAGTCTTTCCTAACACATTCTCTGATAAGTAGAGAGGTATGCATCTTTGTTGCAGTTATCTCAACCCGTCCCTTTGTGCCGATATTTCTACCATTCTTTGACCAAAACACTGTAGGGTTGGGACGGCCAGAGATGTCAGCATCTATTTTTAGGAGGTCTCCTGCTTTGACAACCACCACCTGTCTAAATTTGTCCTCCAAGATAATTTTGGGTGGCTCCACATCATGCTTTACTGTAACTGGTCCGGTGGTTTCAGAGGGCACACTCAAGAGCTCAGCTGCATTCTTTGCAATCACGCGAAATTCATACTGTTCACCCTCTGTTAGGCCTGTCACTTCCAAGAAGGTGTCCAGTAAGTTGGTGAAGTTGCACTTAAGCCAGCAACTATTTGGCAGCTCTATACGCTCAACAATGTACCCTGTTATTTTAGCCCCACCATCATATTCTGGTTTGTCCCAGGAGAGGGAAACTGAGCTGTTAGTTATATTGGTGACTGTGAGGTTGTATGGGGGATCACACTGGTCTCTTGCTGCTACAGGCTCAGATGCCTTACTGCATGGTCCAACACCAGCCATGTTCTCAGCACAGACCCGGAACTCATACATCAGACCTTCTTCAACACTTGTTACCTTGAATTGGATGTCAGTCACCGGGTTTCTGTTTAACTTTGTCCACAAAATACTGCTTTGATCTTTGCATTCAATATGATAACCAATAATAGGGCTGCCACCGTCACTGTCTGGCTTGATCCATGCAACCACCATGACAGACTTTGAGGCACTAACAACACAGAGATTGGTCGGTGGACCAGGGGGCTTAAAGGGATACTGTGCAACAACAGGTTCAGACTCAACAAAGTGGCTTTTGCCGTAGCGATTCTCTGCAGCAATACGAAACTGATATTCAGCGCCCTGTGTCAGACGGGAAATCTTGATAGATGTTCTGGCAACTGTCGCTGACACATTCTGCCATATTGTGCTGCCTGTATCTCTCTTCTCAACCACATAATTACTGATTTGACATCCGCCAGTATAATGTGGGGGCTGCCACAACAAACAGATAAAGTCAGCACTCACTTCAGCCACACTGAGGTCACTTGGTGGTCCAGGTCTTTCAAAAACATTAACAAATATTTCAGCAGATGCGGTTCCAGTCAAGTTGGTCAGGGTCACCTCATAAACGCCAACATCTATTCTGCTTGCATCTTTGATAATGATCTGAGATGATGCGTCCGATGTGTGCACATTTACCCTGCTTATTTCTTTCAGCAAGTTGCCATCTTTCTTCCATGCTACTGTTGGTGGTGGTACACCCTTGAATGGAACGTCAATCTTTAAATCATGTCCTGCCTTCACACTGAATGCATCGGAAAGCAAGTTAATAATGGGCTCAACACTAGTATCCTTTACTGTAACGGGTGCCAAAAGGAACTTTGGCTCACTTTTCCCCTTTTCATTCACAGCACTCACTCTAAAGAAATACTCCTTTCCCTTTGCCAGCCCGTTAATAGTTACTTCCAGTGCTTTACTCTCTGAACACATTATCCACGTGTCATCTCCGTTAGCCTGCATTTCTATGATATAACGTGTGATTTTGCTTCCTCCATCATTGTCAGGCTTCTCCCAAGAGAGTCTTGCACTATTGCAAGTAACATCACTGAGTGTGATTTTGCCAGGAGGCAGAGGAGCCTCAGACACTTTAACAGCCTCAGTGGTCTCTACTGGTAGTCCAGTGCCAAACTCGTTCACAGCCAGAACACGGAAATAATAGAAGCTCCCTTCCTGGAGATTGTCAATCTTGTATGAGTTTCTCACACAGTTGCTGCAGACACTTGTGAATGCCTTCCTGGCCTCCTCTCGCTTTTCTATGATGTAATGCAAAATCTTTGCTCCTCCGTCAATGAGAGGTGCCTCCCAGGAGATGGACACAGAGTTCCTTTTTGCATCATTTACCTTTAAGTTGGTAGGCGCACTGGGAGAGTCCAAAACTCTGACACTGATGAATGCTGATTTAGAGCCATTGCAGTTCTCGGCCATCAACACATACTTTCCTGTGTCATTTCTGTTGACATTCTCAATCACTAACTCTGTGTAGGAGCTTGTGGACTCAATTAGAGCACGCTCACTGACAGTGCCACCTTCCTTTGACCATTTAACCTCAGGGTCTGGCCTTCCTCTGATGGTGACACGGAGACGTAATGTGGAACAGGTTCGAACACTGACAATCTTCCTCAAAGTAGTGTCCAACTCAATCTCAGGGGCCTCCAGTTTTTCAGCAGCTACCACAGACCCAGGTAGATCCACATGATCTCCAACTCCAGCGGCATTCATCGCACGTATACGGAAATTGTACTCTGCATTTTCTCTCAGTCTCTTCACAGTGTAGGTTGTACCCTCTACACCTGTGCTTGGTGTACATGTGATCCACTCATCTTCTGCTGCTTCCTTCATCTCAATTACAAATCCACTGATGTCTGCTCCACCGTCATAGATGGGCTTTGACCAGATCAGAGACACAGTACTACTGCAATAGTCTGTCACTTTAGGGTTGGTTGGTGGACCAGGTGGGTAAGTTGCTTCACATACTTTTATATACTCACTTGGTTCACTGGGTGGACCCACACCAGCAGCATTCTCTGCTAATACTCTAAACTGATAGCAATGTCCCTCAGTGAGCCCTGTGCATCTGAAACGCAAGTCATTTAGTCTTCTCTTGTTGCATTTAGTCCACCTGATGCCCTCTTTGTCACATTTCTCCAGGATGTAGCCATCAATCTCTGAGCCTCCATCAGTCTCTGGCCTTTCCCATGATAGCACTATACAGTCACCAGTCACAGCGCTGGCTGTAGGGGTAGAAGGTGCACTAGGTGTTGTAAAAGGGTTTTGTGCAATGAAGGGGTCTGATTCCAGAAATTCACCCACCCCAAATTTATTTACAGCAGCAATTCTAAATATATACTCTTTACCAGGCACCAGTTTTGTCACTTTGTAACTGACAGCTTCAACCTGAGGGTCAACCCCTGTCCATGTAACACGGCTAGTCTCCCTTTTTTCAATGATGTAGTGGGATACACTGGCACCACCATCATTTAAAGGTGGGTTCCAGTGAAGATTACATTTCTCTGCACTGACAACTTTCACCTTCAGAGGTCCACTTGGAGGACCAGGTCTGTCCAGGACCTTCACATGAACTGGGATAGATGTAGTTCCACCAATATTACTGAGGCTCAAGACAAAGTGTCCCCCATCTACTCGTGCACAGTCCCTGACGGTCAGAGTTGTGTGAGTGAGGGTGTTTTTGACCTCCATTCTCTGTGTAGCTTTTTCAATTTCTTTTCCATCCTTCAGCCATGTTACTGACGGGAGGGGCTTCCCAAAGTAATCAGCATCAATAACAAATGTCTCACCAGCCTGAACAACAGTAGTACTCTTGTACTTAGGATCAATGAAAGCTGTGGGTCCTTCAATAACGTCCTGAGCGATGATGGTTACACTTTCTGAAGGTGTGCTCCAAACTCCAGCACCATTCTTAGCAGTTACTCTAAACTCATAATTTTGGCCTCCTGTCAGACCTGTGATTGTGAACTGATTCTCAATAACATTGGTGAAGTTTGCCTTCATCCATCTGCCATCTGGGAGCTCCCTCTTTTCAACAATATATCCTGTAATGGTGCTTCCTCCATCATACCTGGGTTTTTCCCACTGAAGTGTGATGTTCTCTCGAGTAATTACAACAGCTTCAGGTTTACCAGGTGGACCACAGGGATCTCTTGCCACATAGCATTCAGATATCCTGCTAGATGGGCTGAGTCCAGCAATGTTCTCAGCAAAGACTCTGAATTCATACTCAATGCCTTCCTCCAGTCCACTTGTTTTGAAGCGAGCATCAGGTATAACAAGTTTGTTCAGCTTGGTCCATAAAATGCTGTTCTTCTCTTTGCGTTCGAGATGATAGCCAATAATGGGGCTGCCTCCATCTTTGGCTGGAGGCTCCCATTCAACCACCATGCTGTACTTTGTCACTGTGGACACAAATGGGGTGCCAGGAGCAGTGGGCACACTAAAAGGATATTGTGCAATTACAATAGGAGAGGTGATTGCAGTACTCTTTCCATACCTATTTTCTGCAAATACTCTGAATTGGTATTCGCTTCCCGTCTTCAGTTTGGTGACTTTAATAGTGGTTCTTACTGTCGTTGCTGACACAGTCTGCCAATCTGTACTTAGAGTTTCCCGTTTCTCCACTACGTAGTTGTCTAGCTGGCAGCCTCCCGTGTATTCTGGCGGCTCCCAGGAAATGGTAACGTAGTCAGAACTAATCTCATCAATCCTCATCGGCCCTGTGGGTGGGTCTGGCTTTTCAAGAACAACCACAGTGATTTCTCCTGTATATTTTCCAGCACTGTTGCTTGCTGTGATAGAGTATTGACCAGAGTGCTCCTTGGCAGCATGTCTGATATGAAGAACTGTTAATGATGATGTAGTTGAGATCTCTAGCCTTGATGTCTCTTTGACTGCATGACCATCTCTTTTCCATTCAATCTTTGGTGCTGGGTGCCCAACCACTGGGATCTCTACTTTCAGATCTTCACCGTTCTTGACAGTAAATGTGCCAAAAGTTATCTGGAGTTTTGGCTTAATAGCATTTTCCTTATCTGTGACAGTGCCAGATTGGTCCTCAAGGTTGGGTTCTCTGTTCTCTGCAGAAGTGGTAGGCTGACCTAATGTGAAGGGGGGGCATCAAATATTTAGAACATCATCTGTGATCTGTGATCATCTGGGATCACTGTGCAAAGTCAGACTAATTATAAAAAAGCCATATGTCATGTAATATGACAACTTAATCTATGTTACTTTTTAAATGCATTTGAGTTATTAATACACAATCTGTTGAGTGAACCCATGTTTAAATATGAATAACGTTTTTCAGCACTTCCAGCTGTATCTCACAATAATAACACCATCAGGAGAGGTTTAAAGCCTCAAAAAAGTAAAAAGTAATTGGAACTTAGATACACTTTAATGATGAGTTGTATACAAGATAGGTATGTTTATTGCATCTAACTGTAATTGTTATTCATTTAAACATGATTTAAAACCATTCAAATAATTTAAAAATATAAAAGTAAAAGTATTAATATCTAGACAACACAGTGATCAGATGAATACATGACATACCTTGGACAATGACTGTGAGGTGTGACTTGGAATCCTTTGGTGTTAGCGCTGCATTAGTATCTGCTGTCATATTTATATTTAGAGTGTGAGCTTTATCTTCTGCTTTCTTTCCCGCCTACAAAAGAGAACAGTGCAAAACTGTCAGAGAAGATGAAATTAAAGACTAGCTAAAACAACCAGGGCAACATGTTTCCTTTTTTATAAGACTGTTATGTCTTTTAGAGTCATGTTTTTATACTGGTTTCTATTTTTACTTTTATTTTACTCTATTGTTTGTTAATTCTGAGCTGGCCCAAAATGAACTTCCCTTTGTGGACAATAAATAATATAGTCTATCTTAGTAAGAGTGAAGTGTTGGTAACAGAAACTGTTGATGGTGTTAAAAATAACTAGAGGCATGGCAGACCAGACTGCCATCTGTTCTACCAAACAGATACAACTCTATTATTAACTAGTAAAACTCTCATAAAGTTGAAACCATTTCACTTCAGTAAGAAATCAAATCAAATAGTTCTTAGATGCCCCCTAATCTTTCTTTATATTTCAATAACTTAAGACATCATTGTTTACAATAGTATTACATTTTCAAACACAGCTCTACTTACTTCATTGTTGCTGCATTCCATCGTTTCTCTCACTTGATGAAAATAATTCAGCTATTTCAGTTTACCGGTTGGTAAAGATGTATCAACTGCGATGAGCCCCCAAACTCTGTGGCAGACATTCACAACTCTGCCAATCACTGCCTTCTTTATCGCCAAAAGTCTGCAGAGACTAAAATAACCATGATGTCTGATTGGTCAGCTGCTCATTCTTTCAAAGTTAGTTGAGCCTCCATGGATCAGCTAGGAAAAACTGGAAAGTTGCCTTACAGTGAAAAATTGCATGCATACTATTCCAGTTACAGGGGGATTTACCATGGCTTTACCGTTTAGATATTCTAGCTATGTGTGCCTGTTCATGGGGGGTTGGTTGGGTTATATGTGAACACTTACTCCTAAAACAAATGATCAGCAACAGTGGTGGATAATTTACACATGCACACATTTACTTGAGTATTTTTTTTTCATTTTATGCTTAAAGGCAAATATTGTACTCTACTACATGTAGACAGAAAAGTTTGTAGAAAAGAAAGTTTGTAATTGTAAATTATTACAACCCATGTAAGAGACTGGAATTAAATAGACTGTTAGCTGAATGGATAGCTGGATGGTCAGCTGCCGAATCTGTGCTTGCGAGCCTGGATAGGATTTAGGCTCGGGCTTTGAGAATGTTTCTGGGGGCAGTTTGAACATCACCAGTGTGCGCCTTGCAAGTTGAGGCAGGAGAAATGCCATTAGAGCTCTGTCAACGTCAACTGAGGGCAAATTACTGGATACATTTGAGGGGACATGAAGAGGCTCAGCCAACAAAAAGTGTAATTAAATAAATGTAAATATTCATATACAAATGAATGAATTAGTTAAATAAATATATTAAAAGTTTTACTTTTACTTATTTCGTGGTACTTTTATTTCATAAATCCACATTTATTTATTTCCGTTGAATTTTATTTCCTAATGCCACATTTATTGATTTCCCTCTCTATTTCCAGTTCTTATATGCAAATCAGGGGGCGGGGCAACCCCTCACATTCAGAACTTCCAAGAAGTCAACGTTATCGCTGCATATGCATATTTATTTATTCATGTATTTATTCATGTATTTATTCATTTATTTATTCATTTATTTAATATTGAATAAAACGACATTCCATAGGAAAGAGCATTGTGTGGAAGTAAGTAAAAAGGCAACAAAAGGGAAGACATTTATATAACATCCAAATAGTGTTGGTAATGTAAGGAGAGGAGGAGGACATAGGAATTATTATTCATTCAATCATTATTACCAGACTGAGAATTGGGCATACTTATTTAAAGGGGAACTATGCAGGGTTTTTTTTAGCTTAATTTACCTTAACTGAACAGCTTCGGAGTCATTGGAATGGTTATATGACTTTTTTCGAGTTGAGTGGAGGTTGTCTTGCTTCCCCCTAGGGCCCATGGATGTAGGCCTATTAAGAGAACTGGATACAGGACCTTGGGAGAACAGTCATAAGAGCATGCGCAGTGCCAATTGCTCATGTCCATTATGCACGTTCATCATGCCTAGTTTAATAACTCTGGATTCGGAGACAAGTAAATGTTAAAAATGTTAAAAACATGACGTTTTAAACAAGGACCCTTTAAGTGTTCAGGCTGGTAAGTTGATGTACCCCAGAAAAAATTATCCACTGAAATATAGAAGTTTCTTTTGCAATGCAAAGCCTATGTGAAAAGTATTTCTTGGCCATGGGGTGCAGTTCCACCCTTATCCGCTAAGCCCATGGTGGCTTTAAGACATGGCGCTCTTCCTGGGGGCTTGCTAACGCCTGTGAGCGGAAAAACCACCCTTGCTACGGCACTGCACACATACGCCCATTCAGGAACTGGCTAACAAGGTAGTGATGCAGTTTTTGACACTATCGTCATGGCTGAGCGGGCAAAAAAGGAACAGAAAGCTAGGAAAGCATTGTCGGGGGAACAGAGAAAGAGACAGACTGACCGAGCCAGGACTCAGACACAAGCAAACATAGGAGCTGCCAAATATTTATTCCGAAGCTGTAGGGGGAGCGCTATAGAGAAACCTGCGAGAAAAAACAGTGAATAAATGGCCAAAACTGCATAGCGCCCCTTTAAATAGTAGCCTACGCCTTTCATCATGGGGAAACATCCAACAGGGTTGTGTAGGCCTAATAGATGTCAAAAACAAGAAACTGTGCAATATGTTTTAATTAAATATAGGAAATACAGTATATGTTAGAGAGAAGGACAATGATGGAGGGAATGAGAAGAGCAGGACTGAGGGTAAATGGATTAGGAAACATACTGGAATGTGGAGGAGGTGAACAAGGCAGGAGGTATCTGATTAGTTTTTTTATCGGTAGCTGGGTTGTTGAACAGAATCTGAGTAAGCTGGCAACTGTAGGTGAAATGTGACACCAGTAGTTGGCGGTAGTGAAACACAATGGATGCAAACCGCCGTTAAAATACACAGAGGAAGAAGACACCAATAAACACCGACGAAGGAGAACACGTGCAACTGAGGAAACTAGCTAGCAAACCGGTGCTAATCGTTCTCGTAATTCATTCATGGTGCCAGAGATCCTTTATCTCTGATGGTGCTAATACACCCATGGAGAAAACGGATTAAAAAAAAAAAAAAATTATGCGAATGTTAATAATTTAGTTGTTCCTTTTAAAAGGCGTTAAATCTGTGTTGACATCTTTGTTTCAAGACGCTGACTTTATGCTGTCAAAATAAAAACAAGGTGAGTAACGTTACATTCGTAACTCATGCTTGTGTTATGGGCAAACGAACAACGAAACAAGCTGCAGCTTAGACTACTTGCTTGTTTTGTATTATGTAACGTTACAGTTGACTTACGCTATTAGTTTCTGTCACAACTATGTCAGTAACTAGCTACATCTACTGTAGGATACTGTACCTAAGTAATTTGACGTAACGTTATCGGTGCTTAAGTATTTATACTGTATGCTGCTTTATAGGCCCAACTTGTACTACTCTACAATGCAGGGAGGAATGTTATACTTTTTCTTCCACCACATTAGTTTTACAGCTATAGTTACTAGTTACTTTACATAAAATATATTGAAACACAGTCTATGTCCAGCCAGAGCTTTGGGAAGTTTTACTGACTACATAATTAATTGATTTATAATCATGGGTGGACTGAACATTAAGTCAGTAATCGTTATTTGCAGCCATATCCAGACTACTCATGTGACCTTTCTGTCTAATGATTCAGCAGAATGACACCTAAAAGACCTACTATAGTGAACCCTATTGTCGAATCTCATGCCTTTCTGCCTCACTGTTCAACTGCAGATCCAACCATGCTGCTCCAGTTTGTGTATAGCACCCGGGACTTTGTCAGAGATGTGCATCGGAGCAGTGGAAACAGACTTGGGATTGGATCACTACCAGCAAAGTTTGACACGACCATCCATGCCGGCTGGACAGACAGAATGAACAGGGGACTCTTCCGCTACCATCTGGGTGATTTACAAACGCGTATCCTGTCGGGCCCGCATGGCTACGTGGCCCAGCTTAATATTCAAAGAGGAATAGAGAGAAGAAAGCCACAGGAGATACTTAGCGTTCAGCAGGAGTTCAATGCCAAGCAGTTTAATTTTAACAAAATCAATCCAGAAGAAATCATTTTTGAGATGATAAAGGATGTTGAGGGAGGCAAAGAAAAGGGACAGTTGCATGAACCCTGCAGGATGGTCGTGCTGGTCAATGTCAGCCCTTTGGAGTTCGGACATTGTCTCTTTGTTCCAGATCCTTTACGCTGTTTGCCACAGGTCCTGACATGCTTCACCATTCAGGTTGGTATTGAATCTGTGCTCCTGAGCTCCGATCCTGGCTTCCGTGTGGGGTTCAATAGTCTTGGAGCATTTGCGTCCGTCAATCATTTACACCTACATGGGTATTACCTGGATCATGAGCTCAAGATAGAATCTATGCCAGTGAAGCCTCTGGTTCCTGAAAAGGGGTTTTATCGCTTGTTGGACTTTCCTGCAGGCTTTTTGTTTTACACAGAATCAGAGTGGGTGGAGAAAGTTGCCGGAGCCATCTGTCAAGTCACAGACTTTCTTGTGGACGCTAATATTGCTCACAACCTGTTCTTGACTAGAGGATGTCCACCCTGTGATCGCACACAGAACCAAAAGGATCACTGTTCAAGAAAAGGTGTTCGTATTGCTGTATGGCCCAGAACATCATGCTTCGGTGCCAAGGAGGAATCTGCCTTCAATGTTGCTCTCTGTGAGCTGGCTGGACATTTACCATTTAAGAATAAGGAGGACTATGAGCTCACAACTGAGAAAGATGTAATGGATGTCATCCAGAGGTATCTTCTGCCTGATGCAGAGTTTCAAACATTGGAACAGCAGCTTACTCGTCATTTGATGGATGTATAATGTATGGACATTAAAGCCTTTTTACATCCTGTGCTGGAGTTCAAATGAACTAGGTTAGAAGCTTCAGAATCCGTTTAATATAACATTGGATGTGCACAATACCTTCTTATATATTTTAGAATATATATTTAATGGATGTACTGTATTCAAATTTCAAATAAAATGCCATAACCATAATAAGTTGTGTATATGAAGCAAGTCATTCAACACCATTGGGCTTGTCAAAGCAGGTGTGATCAATAACATAATTAATGGCTGCGTTCCGGTGATGCGCCTTAAGGGATTTGGTTTTTCATGCTGGCTTGCTGGCGTCGTTAAACCTGTGCTTTCCCTGTTTTACAGGATGACCCTGTTGACTTGGAGTTGAGTCTTAAAGCTGCGTTTCATTAATGTTTCAACATGCCACTTGGAGAGCAGAGAGAGGAAGTGGGCGGGGCAGGAGTGAAGTGGAACACACCCAGCGCCGCCGCTCCCACCCTATGCTCCTATCACGCGCTGTGCGTAGGGCACCAAGTGCTGAGGGGGCACCAAAAAAATCTAATAATTATAATGCCAATATTATTTCAGTATAGAAATATTAGGCACTTTTTAGGCATGTATATCACAAAACAGACAGAACAAGAGATAGATTTAATTGCTCAAGAAAGTAACGATGGTGCCGCCCCAGTCAGTGCACAAAGTAGGCTAACAATTCCTCTTGCTTCAGACCATTTATTACCGTATAGCGTGCGAATAATAGTCTTTAGCCAGGCATTTAGCAAAGTTTACCTAGCATAGTGTCGTTTGAGAACGCATACTTTGGCGTTTGCAATGCATAATAAACCCAAGACCATGTGTTGAGCGTAGTCGCTCTTAATGCTACGTCATCTTCTCATTGACTTTACATTGGCATTGTTTTCCGTGGTGGCCACACAGATTTTTCACACATTCCGTGCCGCCACCATGTAATGCGCTGTTAACAATTGTGATTATTTCACGGAATTCTGTGCGACCAGGCTGGTTGCTTTCAGGTTGTTCTCTTGTTGCATAGGTGAAACCGTCACAAGAGTGGGATCATTCAACGAAAGAGTCGTGTTGCCTTTAGGTTGTTCTCTTATTGCATAGGTGAAACCGTCACAATAATGTGATCATTCAATCAAAGAGTCATGTTGCCTATGGGTTGTTCTCCTATTGCATAGGTGAAACCGTCAAAAAAGTCTGATCATTCAACAAGAGTCGTGTTGCATTTAGGTTGTTCTCTTATTGCATAGGTCAAACCGTCACAGGAGTGTGAACATTCAACAAAAGAGTCATGTTCCCTTTAGGTTGTTCTCTTATTACATAAGGGAAACCATCACAAGAGTGTGATCATTCAACAGTTGTTGTGTAAACTGTAAATCACTGATGATGCTGACAATAGTGTGTCTCCTTGGTGTGAAAAGAAAAAAAAAAATCAAGGTATTTGTTCTAGTGTCCAAGTTCACTTCCAATTTGTGCACTTCTGTTTTTTAAATCTCCACCTAAATATTTGTCAGAATTCTTAGTCCATTGCATGTGTGTTACTTTTTGCTAACAAAATCCCCCCCCAAGTCATGCGACACAGCAGCTCAGTCAATCAAGCACACGGCCCTCAGTAGAGGTTTAATCAGCTACAATAATTGAAAACTCCTGTGTGGGTTGGTGTACTATGGTTGTGTCAAGCAAGACGTTCTAGAAGTGCATTAGAGCTGCATTACATTAGATCTCTCAAGGGAAACATTTTGACATTTTACAGTAGGAAAGGCACAGGTGTTAATAATAAAATTAACACTGCTAATACTTAATAGACTGCTGATTTCCATTTAGCTGTTTCATGATCCTGGTATTGTGCATGTTGACTCACACATGACTTGCTGAGATTAGTACTAACACCTGCGCTTTTCCTTCTTTGATGAGTGAAAAAGGCCTATAAACCAGGGGTGTTTACACTAAGTACATTAACTCAATCACTGGATGCATATTACGGGAATTCACTGGTAGTTCCTGTTGGGATGTGTAGTCCACACATTTCTTAACTAACTCTACAGTATGTCTATTGAGTGGTGGCCCAAAGGTTAGAGAAGTGGACCTGTGATTGGAAGGTCGTGGATGATCGTCACCGGACCTGCAGGGTAAATCTGAGAGAGGACGTTACACCCGCCCTTCCCTCATTACCACCAGCGAGTCACCCTTGAGCAAGGCCCTTATCCCCAACTGTCTGAGTGGAGCTGCTCAGGGATCAGCTGGGCAGCTTCCAGGTGTCAATCTGTGCTAACGCTCTCAGTGAAACTTTACTAAATAAAGATTAAAAAATGTTTTATTTGTTTAACACTTTGTGGCAAAAATTTAATCCAGGTCTTTTCCTTTTTTATTCTTAAGAAAATACAAGATAGCTGCTTTAATAAGCCTGAGAGGGGTGCTCAGATCAAGGGGGATTAATGCTACACATCATCCCCTAAGAGCACATCATCTGCCAGAATTGCATCACCAAGGTAGCAGTGCTAAGCCGAGCGGTAAGATCAATGAGCATACTGCTCACTCATTTTAATGAGGTTCCACATTGTTGAGCGCACAACCAGTGCTTTGGTCTATGTTTTTTTTTTTTTTATAGGTGAGATAATGATTCAGCAAGACATTTTCTTTTGCAGTTATTTTGTACTGCCTCGCTTGTTGAAGAAGTCCCGCAGACAGTGTGTGCGACTTCTTCAACAAAAGTGACTGGTAGGGCTGTGTATTGGCAAGAATCTGGCGATACGATACATATCACGATACATGGGTCACGATTCAATATATTGAAATATATTTCGATACTGTGTGTAAGGCGATATATTAGGATTGTTTTTAAGTATAATTTTAGAAAAACTAATATTTAAAAAAAGACATGATGTGCATACAAGTCAAAGAAGTGTACTTTTCTCCTGCTAAGTTTCTGGAAGAGTGTTTGGTATAGGGAGCTAAAGAACCCAGCTGGGGTTTGAGCATTTGAGTTGCACAGTGTGGACCGATCAATAAAACCTCTGTTTTGGTATTAGAGCTGTAGGTAATTTTGATGCATCCACTTTTTGATTTGGTTTAGCCAATTATGCAGGGAAATTAGACTATTTGGGTCATAAGGAATAATGAATATACAGCTGAGTGCCATCTACATAACAGTGATAGGACACATTGTTTTTGCATTATGTGACCCAGTGAAGTAAAGTGAGAAAGAGGACTGGATCCAGAATAGAACCTTATGGCACTCCCCATTCCCAAGTGATATGAGTCAAGGAGAATGAGGAGCTGCTTAGCAGTACTGAGAAGGTTGTTAGACAAATAAGATTTGAAGCAGTTAAAAGCAGGACTGAGATTTAAACCCAACCCCTTAGACAGTTTAAAATGTAATGATCAATTGTATCAAAGGCTGCATTGATATCAAGAAGAACTAAACTAGAACAGAGCCCTGCATCAGCATTCAAAAGGTCATTAGGCACTTGAAGGAGAGCTGTCTCTGTACTGTTTAAAATAGAAGCCTGATTGAAATGTGTCTAAGTTTCTATTATCATTATTATTATTTAAAATGACAATTTAGAGATAGGGGTCAACAGGGTCAGGTAAAGCAGTTGTATAAGACGGCATGTTTATAACTTGACGGAAGGTTTCCGCTGAGCTATTTATAATAGAAACATTGGCGGCACCCACAGTGGCAATGACCTCTTTGAAAATATGTGTTGGGATTGTATCTAGAGCACAAGTAATTTCATGCCTCGTTTTTTTTTCTTCTTACCCTTCATACTGTTGATCTCAATCCTTTCATCTAACTTTCTATGAAACGCAGAGGTTTGCATGATTATATCCGGCTTAGTATCTCAATCTGCCGAATCACATAGTTACGTCCAAAACAGAATCTGTTGAGTTGAAGTTACAACACATTTACAGCAAGGCCTTCAACAACTTCCATTTATAATGTAAATACTTTACAGTCTATGGTAAATACTTAAGGGAGAGTGTATTTTAATATTTTTGGTGAACCATACAGGTTGAATTACTCCAGTTTAATTATTCCAGTTGTTAATACTAAATACTTTTCTATTTTACGCAAATGTCATGTTTTGTCAATTTTTTGAGCAAACAAAAGAAAAGGCTTAAATGTCAGAGTAAAAAACAGTGCAGAAACAACTAGGCTTTAGTGAATTAAAAAAATGGAAACTTCACCCTGCATCCGGATGGTTGACTGAGTAAAACCTGACGTGCATCTTTCTAATGTGGCCCAGCATGGATACACATTATTTACAGTCAATGCTTCACAGGATCAGCCCTGTACAGAGGAGATGAGAACGTCCCCACCTTCTGACTAGTAATAAGAAAAGGAACATTGTATGCACTGTAGAAGCCTTTGCTATAGAGACAAGCTTCACTTGTACAAAAATGACAATGCAAAGCATGTTTGTGTTAGGTAGGTGGTTTGGTAACACTTTACTTGAAGGTATCGACATAATTGTGACATGACACTGTCATGAACGTGTCATAAACATTATAAACAAGTCATAAACATGTATGACTTCTGTCATTAAGTGTCATTCGGTTTTTGTCATGACACGTTGACATTGTTTGGGTTGTCTTGATAATGACAACTTGATATTAATCAATGTGACATTACCAGAAGTTGTCTTGGTCACGACAAGTTGACATTAAATTTGTTTGGAATGTCTTTGTCATGACAACTTGACATTACATTTATTTGGAGTGTCCTTATTAAGACAACTTGACATTAAACAGGATGACATTATGTCAAGTTGTCATGACAAAGACATCTTCTGGTAATGTCATCCTGGTTAATGTCAATTTGTCATGACCAAGACAACTTCTGGTAATGTCACTTTGATTAATGTCAAGTTGTCATAATCAAGACAACCCAAACAATGTCAACTTGTGATGCCAAATCCGAATGACACTTAATGACAGAAGTCATAAATGTTTATGACTTGTTTAAAACGTTTATGACATGTTTATGACAGTGACATGTCATAGTTCTGACAGTGTCATGTCACAATTATGTTGATACCTTCAAGTAAAGTGTTACCGGTGGGTCCAACAAATTGTCAAAACTATGTAATCGCTATATCTGTTGCCTGGATTACAACCTTTTATAAGTCATTTAGATGCATCTCAAACTTAACCCTTCAGTTAACCTCTGATCAAATGTAACAATTTTTATAGATTCTATATCAGAAATATGGTTCATTGCACTCACAAGTATTACATTAGCCCACAACAAAATTTCTCTCAACATCTGTTGTACTAAGAGTTAAAAAGCAAAGTATGACAGTATGTACAGAACAATGGTACCTCTAGCAAAGTTATGATATGAATAAATACAAAAATAAATAAGAATTGCACCTTTGCTATCATCCTCCCAGATATACCTCAGTCCTTTCCCCCTCTAGGGTTCACCACTTTCTTTTTTCCCTCTCTAAAAGCTCCCCTATGTCTCCTTTTTTAAATAAATTGGTTAAATTGCATCCATATTTTCTCTTACGCCCCCAATTATTTCCTTGATCCTTGATCCAAGCAGCAATTGTAGTTGCCTCCATTTTATTCCAGATGAGAGCTATAGTCCTTTTTGCCTGTAGTATAGCAAAATCTACAGTATATTCTTGGGGTTTCAGATTTAGATTAGCTGGATACAGGTGCAGCAATATCATCTTAGGGTCAAGTGGAAAGTTCACAGTCATGATAAACAGAAATATATTGTTCACCTCCCTCCAAAATTGTAGAATAGAGCCATACTATTCAGTGACCCTCCGCCCACTTTCATGGCACGGATCCATTCATTTTCACCTGACTTCACTCACTCCTAATCATGGCCTACTCTAGAAGTCCCACCCGTTAGGGCTGGCAGCAACATGAAGCACCATGTTAGGGCCCTCTGTCCCCATGATTCTGTGACAAAAACCTATGGTTGTGCGTGATAAAGTGAGTTTACTGCTTTCTTTATGTGTTGTGTTACTTTAATGGTTATTTGTAAATTGGATGTGATTACATGCTTAACCAGTATATTGGTAAATGCTATTATTGTCGTCCTGCCTGTTTGCCTTGAGGCTACAGAAATAATATTGTGTAAGTGTGCAGAGCACATGATTTGTTTGATGTAGTTTTTTAGGAGATACAAGTATCCTTATAACCTAATTTAGAATTGTTTAATTTCTTATGTTATTGTCAAATGGATGTTTATCTGTTATTCTGTTATGTAGTACTCTACAATTTCAGCAGTGGTAGGCCTCCCCCTCACCCCCTCAAGTAAGGGTACTAATGTGTTGTTTGTTAGGTACTTAATTGTTACGTTTGTTATTTATTGGTTAACTGTATTATTTGTGTTTTTGTGTTTATCATTTATAGAAAACCATAATTGTCAAGCCTCACCCTCTGCCTTTGTCCTAAAATGTGTGCAAAGTAAAAATAAATGGCTTAAACGGAAACATCAGTTGTCCCTACATTCTAACCGTTGTACCATGGTGATGCTCAAACTCCTGTGAACCAATCCTAGAGGAGAGCATAGACTGTGTCTTGTATGGTATGTCTTGCTGAGACAGTCCAGATCAAATTGAAGTCCATTTTTGGCAACAACTACTAATGTAAAAAAAAATATCTGTTTTAATAAACTGCTAAGGCAGCTGTCCAAGTATGAAGGAACTCTTTCTGCTTTTCAAACATGTTATATCTATATAATAAACATTAATTGGCACTACAGAGAGTATTATAATTCTCAATGTATATATATTCTACCAATCCCCCTTAAAAGATTGTGAACAGGAGATTGTTTTCTGTTGGAAAAAAAATCCATTGTGTTGGGGTAAGTAAGAAAATGTTTTGGGTGAACTAACATTTTACAAGTTTAAAGCGACAAGAGGGAAAAGAACGTGTCACAACCTAAAACAGTAGCTTGAGGTTCTGACATGCCAAATTAAGAAGAGTCTGTGGTTGTGTGCCCACCATTGTTTGTACCACAAGGAAGGTTACACAGCAGTAATATAATATAGCCTGTGTGTAAACGGTACAGGAGCAGCACAAAGCAGTATTTTATCCATATGTTGAAGTTGTGTAGCAATGCAAATCATACATTAGCCACAGCTCACATATAGACCTCACTGGCACTCTTCCATCTGCCTCCTCTTAACTTGGATAAATGAGTAACATCTGAGATGAGAAAAAAGAATATTTGCAAGAATATAATTACAAAGATTATGTCTAGGTTTATTGTGACAATGACCCCATGGTGGTTTTTCACCTCGGGAGAAATCATTGTATTGGTTCTCGGAAAGCTAAGTTCTCTTTGGACCAGAAACCGTAAAACTGAGATTTTAAACATCGATCGTCCAGCGCTCTTAGCCTGGTAAATGGAAATGTTTTTACAGTTTACGGTGAACTAGTATTTTGGAAGGGAGAGTTCATTTACCCAAAGGCACACCTATAGACATTTTTCAGTTTCTGACATGCTCCATCTGTTTAGGATGACTCTTGTAACTCCAGCCTGACCAATTTAAATACCACAAGTACAGTTAGCCGGAAACAGCAGAGGGTCAAACGGAACGGGTTGGCTACACATGTAGAGACATTTAGCTTGAGTTAAAGATTAACTAAATTGATGTTTTTCGCAGAATGTTATCTTTTCCCATCAAATCCAGGAAGTTGAAATGTCTATCAAGTGTAAATAGGAATAAGTAACCATGAGACATAATGGGAGAGATCTGTTTTGAACATTACTGGGCCATTTTTAAAAAGCTACTGTTGCAGTTTTACTGCTTGATGATTGCAGAGCAGCCAAGTGGAAAATCATGACCTTGTTAAAGAATCTCAAGAACGTTTAAGGCTCCCATTGCTGCCTTATTATTTCATGGGAAAAGTTCTCTAGTGTTGCTTTAAGAGAAAGTCTTGAAAACTCTGACTAGCTGCAAAGGCAACGAAAGGTGGGAATTTACGAGCTAAAGGTTATACTTTCTTCAGTATCAGTTGCTGACAGGAAACAATGTTTTGTTGAACATGTCCGACAGATTGTAAGCTTTTTTGTGCTCTGACCAGTGTAAATCTGATTCTGCGTTGTAACGAATAAAAATCCCACACAAGATGATCATGGCAGTTTGCAACACAAAGCACACTGCTGGAAAACTGATATGAACATTAGTATTCTTTGGATAGTCACACAATTGCACGAAGCTTTGAATACACCCCCATTGTTTTGGTTAGTTTTAATCTTTTATATGCTTTTTGTTTCAAAAAGGACAACAATAATGCTGTATCTTAAGATTCATGAAATGGTCAACAAGACTAGGGATGGCTAGAAGAGTGTGCTGTGCTCTGACGAGTCCACATTTCAAAGTTTTTTGGAAATCATGAACGTCATGTCCTCCGGGCCAAATAGGAAAAGGACCATCCAGATTGTTATCAGCGCAAAGCCATCTCGCCATGGGGGTGTGGTAGTGTCAATGGCATGGGTAACTTGCACATCTGTGAAGGTACCATTAATGCTAAAAGGTACATACATAGGCTGCCATCCAAGCAACATCTTTTTCAGGGACCTCTCTGCTTTTTTCAGCAAGACAATACCAAGCTGCATTCTGCACGTGTTACAACAGCGTGGCTTCCTAGTAAAAGAGTGCGGATACTAGACTGGCCTGCCTGTCCAGACTTATCTCCTATTGAGAATGTGTGGCCAGTATGATGCGCAAAATACAACAACGGAGACCCCGGACTGTTAAGCAACTGAAGTCGTACATCAAGCAAAAATGGGAAAGAATTCCACCTACAAAGCTTCAACAATTAGCATCCTCAGTTCCAAAATGCTTATTGAGTGTTGTTAAAAGAAAAGGTGATGTAACACAGTGGTAAACATGCCCCTGTCCCAGCTTTTTTGGAACGTGTTTCAGACCTTAAATTAAAAAAAAATGTATATATTGCAAAAAAAATAAGTTTATCAGTTTGAACATTAAATATCTTATCTTTGTAGTGTATGCAATTGAATATAGGTTGAAAAGGATTTGCAAATCATTGTATTCTGTTTTTATTTACGTTTTATGCAACGTTCCAACTTCAGGTGTCATTATGTGCTGCTATTAAGACATTTGAAATGGTTTCAAAACAGTATCCTGACTAAACTTTGATATACCAGTCTGTGATAATCCATCAACATTAGTCAAAATAATTCATAATTTTTGCGTTTACTCAAAAATTAAGTATAATTTTATGGTTTATTGACCATGAATTTCAAAATGTAAATGTGATGACATGTAAAAAGTAGTGGTAATGAGAAACAAAGATGGCAAAATACATAATTGGCTGATAATTTATACTGCATGCTTTGTAAACAATTAAACCCAGAGGACAAAAGTTGCATGGTTGATGGGTAGACAGAACACGATGAGGGTTATGATTCGTCACCTAAACAGTGTCTAGTGCATATCAAGTGCCATAGTAGAGGGAGTGACTGTGGGCGTGTCCTCATATTAAAGCAAACACCCATCTTTTCTCCTCTTCACATTTGCTTAAGATGCTCAGGGTACTTTTACAGAGGACGGCTCACATGAATATTTCAGTTGCGCGTCTTATTACTTTAAAAAGAAACAAAAAATATACAAAAGATTAAAACTAACCAAAACAATGGGCTGTATTCAAAGCTTCAGGCAATTGTGCGACTATCCAAAGAATACTAATGTTCATATCAGTTTTCCAGCAGTGTGCTTTGTGTGGCAAACTGCCATGATCATATTGTTTGGGATTTTTGTTCGTTACAATGAAGAATCAGATTCACACTGGTCAGAATACAAAAAAGCTAAAAATCTATCGGACATTGACAATGACTTCTACTTCAGATATCCAAGTAAGTGACCCAATTTTGTGTTTTTATTTCTTCCTTCTCTAATATAATCTCTTTTTCAAATGTGTAATATCTCAATCATCTCTTTTATTTCCTAATTTGATAATCTAGTAACCCTTAAATCTTTACACACCTGCCTTTGTACTATAAACTAACTCTTTATGCATGCACATTTCTGCACATTTACCTTTTTGTTTTATCATTTTATTTATATTTTTCTGTACTTCTATCGGCCTTTAATATTATTCCTATGTTGCTGACAAGGCTTTGACACCCTCAGGTGCACATTTCCCCTGGGGGCTTGACTCTGCTCAGGGTTTCTTTTCAGTTTAACTGTAGCTGACAAGTCAACACTTACCTCTTTGTACTTTATTATCATTAAATTATATATATATATATATATATATATATATATATATATATATATATATATATATTGGGCTGTACGTTTGAGTTTATTGTATGTGTGTGGTTGTATTCTACGGTGTCAGTGTCAGGCTAACAAGAAGCCATCTCAGAAATGGTGTTGGATGTCAGATGATAAATGAACATCCTGACACAGTTTGTTGTCAGGGCACTAAGTATCATTCTAAAGTCAAGGGGCCTTCTTTTCCAACACTATGCTACTGCTAGTGTTGATTTTAGGATCCTGAAAAATGCTCAAAATATTTGTTGTTTGTTAGGCTGTAAAAAAACAAATAAACATCCAATCTGATGTGACCCAGGGTTTGGGCTGTAAATGTTTCTGTAGGAACTACAATGTTTCATAGTAGAGTGGACAACCATTGTATCCTGAGGTGTGTCATCCAGTCTGATGTGACCCAGGGTTTGGGCTGTAAATGTATCTATAGAAACTATAATATTTCATTGTACAGTGGAAACCCATTGTATCCTGAGGTGTGTCATATGAACTGTCTCACAAAGAAAAGCCCCCTGTTTCTGAGGCATTCTACTTATTTCGTTTTATTTTGTTTCTTTTCCTTCTAGTATTTTAGTTGTGCATTAAGTCTTTATTCATTCAACCTTTATTTAAACTTGAAAAATCATTGAGGGCCAACCCTCATTTGAGTCATTGAGTAATTATAAAGACGACAACAAAACACACAGAAAAGAATACACCATCATAAGAAAGATAACAAGACAACGATTTCATAAATAATTTAGGATGATACAGATACAAAAGAAAGTACGATTATGTAAAGCAAGTAGAAGTTTGCAGGTTTAAAACCAGATTTCTAAATTGTCCTAAAGGCACAAGTGAGTTAAGTGCTGTAATTTGTTCCAGGAGTCAGGGGCACTAAAGTTAAAAGCAGTTTTTCCAAGTTTAGACTGAGCTTGTGGAACATGAAGCAAAAGCCAGTCAGTAGAGTGAGTCTGAAATGTCCCTCTGAGTAACAGAGAAGTTCTGAAAGGTAAGATGGCAGTTTTTCAACAAAGGCCTTATAGATAGATTATAGTCTCTATTGGAGAAAAGAAACCCAAAACTTTCATATAAAATACAACGGTGTGTACCAAAGACATGACCGGTTATGAATTTCAAGGCAGAGCGATAGGCTGAGTCCAAAGATTTAAAAGTTGAAGAGGATGCATGTCTATAACTCACATCACCGTAGTCCAAGACTGACATGAAAACTGCTTCAACGACTCTTTTTCTACAAAACATGGGGAAGATACTTTTATTTCTGTAGAAATAGCCAACGTTTTGCCTTAGTCGGCACACAAGATTATTAATGTGAAATGTGAAAGAGCTTTTTATCAATCCAGATGCCAAGATATTTATATTCTGTGACTCTCTCAATTGTGAGTCCATTCATAGTGGATATATTAAAGTTAGTAAAATCTATAGCTCTGGCTCTGGAAAAAAGCAATCTAATTTAGCAATTTAATTAATCAATAACAAAGGAACACTGTAAGTTTTTAATTGCAAGATGAACATAATCAGCAACATAATACAGCACTCATCATCTTACAGATGGGCATGACAGTTTAACAAAAATTAAATTATATTATTGAAATAGATGGTGAAAATAACTGGACCTAATTTAAGCCCTGTGGAACAACTTTTGTTACTGTCAGAAATTCTGAATTGTAGCTTCCCAATTTAACAGATTGTTGTCTCTCTGATAGACATAGTTCTTAAAGCAATAACAAGCATTAATATCAAAGCCAATATTATGTAACCTTTGTAAGAGCAGGCAATTATCTACTGTGTCAAAAGCTTAGAAAAGAGCAACAAATAGTGTGGCACAATGCTTATTTTTTAATCTAAGGCCAGAGTTGGGAGTAACGCATTACTATTACAATTTCGGTAATATTATACCCGTTACAATCTCAGAAACGCGAGTTACAATGCATTTAACCCGAAATTAATTTTTTTTTTTTTTAAGAATTCACCAACACATTTCGGCACAGAAAAGAAAGTCCGCGAGTATAAGTGTAACGTTTCCTGTTGCTGGAATGCGATGGTTGAGATGACTGCAGACATCTTCTACATTTGCGAGATGGTAATACGTAGGCCTACATGGAATTTTACGCTGCGTTGAAACGAGGTGCTGCCTGTCCCTGTTGCCGTGGTCAGAGCCAGAGATGGGACGGACAACATCTCCCGACAGGTAACGGTAGGCTACATCAGCGCGGACGGACAGCCGTGTGTCCGAGCAACTGACAGATATTCAGGAATTATTGTCTGGCTTGCTACACGTAAATATTAGCATTACATAGGCTAAATCAGCGGTGGAAATTCTATACCGTAGGCTACTTTAATAGCCTACACTAATGTAGGCTAGATACTTTTAACTGAGTAGGCCGATTTTTATTTTTTCTCCTAGCCTACTTTATACTTCTACAATTCTGAGTCAAGTAGGTCTATTGTACGTTTTACTTCACTATTTATTTTTTAGCTTACTTTGCAGATTCAGATTAATAATACAAAATATGAATAAATAAATTATGATGTAGGCTATTAAAGTGGACAAAGATGTTGATCCGGTGGTGAAAATTCACAGGCTACCTTCCAAGTCATAGCCTATTATTTTGGTGAACGTAACTCAAAGTAACGCAAAAGTAGTGTAAGTAAAGCATTACAATTCAGAGACAGTAATATATATATTACAGCTATATTATAGCTAATTACTCACAAATGACAGAACGTATTACATTTTGGAAGTAGCCTAACTTGCCCAACACTGTCTAAGGCTGATACAATGTCATTTACGACCAAAGTAACAGCAGCCTACTGTGCCCTGCTTTAAAGCTGGACTAAAATTGGCTCAAAATGGAGGCTCTTGGCAGAAACACCTTAAATTGATTAGTCACTATATTCCAGGATCTTTGACAGACATGGCAGTTTGGATAGTGGTCTATAGTTGTTGAGATTGTTTTTATCACCTCCCTAACCTAATTAGGGATACAACATGAGCCATTTTCTACTGGTGGGAACTATAGGCTATACCTGAGGAAATTGAAGGATTGAAAAGTTATTTGCTCTGTGATAATATGGGCTGGGAGCCTAAGAAAACAGGGGTCTAAATTGTCCTCTCAAGTACATTTCCTGTGATCGATGGTAAGGAAAGAATTTTTAACTACACTTGAACATACAGTATCAAGGGTAAATGTATGCCTGCGATCAATAGTGAATACGTTGTCATCAGTTGGAAGGCGATCTAATCCCCCATTCTCAAAAAGGTGACCGGCAGCTACAAAATGTTTATTGAAGGCTAAATGAATCTCTTCATAGTCAGACACTAGACAGTCCTCGACCTTGATCTGAGTAGGAATAGAGGAGAAGTTGTTATTTTTATTCAATTGTACAGCCTTACAAAGATATGCAGGGTTTGAATATGAACTAGAGACTAAGTCCAGAAGTACTCAGATTGGGCTTTCCTCGGCGGCGTAGATGTGCATCTGTTTCTGAGTTGTCTAAAAGCAATCCAATCGGAATTACTTCCAGAGCCTCTAGCAAGGGACCAGGCTTTGTTTCTTTTCATGAAGAAATTTGGCACAGGTTTGTGCCTAGATTTTAGTCCATGTGTCAGTGTGGGACTCACTGTACAAACGCTGTCACATTATAATGACAAATAGGTATATAAATGTATATAAATTGACCAAAAAGCACAAAAATGGTTCATATATAATTTCATTAATAAGTAGGAACTAATCATTTACATTAAAATGATTGGCTAAATAATACATATTCCTGAAATAACAATGTCCTGATGACAGCATTGGATGTAATTATGATTTAATGATATATGAAATGATATATTTTTATGTTTATTTTTTGGCATTATATAATGTGTCTTTCCTTTTGGAAAACATATTCCAGAGAGCACAGAGATATACTATACCTGCAATAAGCCGAGAATATATGGCAATATTGATCGTCAAATGGAGGACGTATATATAAAATATCACTAACCTTGACAACTTATTTAGCAGAATCCTTGTTTCATTTCTTTATTTTAATAATGCATTGACTCCAATTTGTTCTGTATGTGCAACCCTTTCCTCCTCATTTCTATTCATTGTGCCAATTCCTATCATCCGATCATCCTCATCTCTCCCTTCTTCTGTCTTTGACCTAGGTTTCCAGGATGTCCATGTAATGATCTTTATTGGATTTGGCTTCCTGATGACATTTCTTAAGCGCTACAGCTTCGGCGCGGTGGGTTTTAACTTCCTCATCGCAGCCTTCGGCATCCAATGGGCACTGCTAATGCAAGGCTGGTTCCACTCCATGGATGCAGAGGGAAAAATCAGAATTGGAGTTGAAAAGTAATTGTTTGGTTTTATTCTCAATGAGTCAAAAGCATCCCTTCTTCTTATTCTATTTAATTGTGATGAATGTTTACAACTAACAACAGTAACTTGTGGCTCAATGATAATACAGTGCATAAAAGGCCACAACTGTGACCATCTCAAAGATTGTGATGTTATTCAGCTCTGGCTCTTTTGTTTAATTACTCAGAAATGCAGATTCCATTTGCATTGTTTTCATAGAACAAAACACAGGGAGGGATACACTGTGAGGTGGACAAACCAGTCTGACTGACAGGATCCCATAATGATATGTCTAGGCACGATAGTGTTTGTGGACTCAATAGCTTGGAGGTAAACAGAAACCGATGATACTGCTGAAGTGCCACCATAAGTTGCTCTGTTTCAATTTATGCTCACCGGCCACTTTATGAGGTACACTTGTTCAACGTCTCGTTAACACAGACATCTAATCAGACAATCATGTGGCAGCAACACAATGCATTTAGGCATGTAGACATGGTCAAGGTGATCTGCTGACGTTCAAACCAAGCATCAGAATGGGGAAGAAAAGTGACTTTGAACTTGGCGCGGTTGTTGGTGCGGGCTGGTTTGAGCATTTCAGAAACTGCTGATCTGCTGGGATTTTCATGCACAACCATCTCTAGGGTTTACAGAGATGGTCCGAAAAAAAGAAATGCCTTGTTGATGGCTGAGATTAGACGAGAATGGCTGCACATGTCAGCAAAAGGAATCTGAGGCTGCAATTGGCACAGGTTCTCCAAACTTGGAATATAGAAGATTGGAAATACAGATGATGTACCTATCTTCTAATGGTACTAGCAAGGGGTGCCTAATAAAGTGGCCGGTGAGTGTATTTGATGGCTGTATTCCTGTAAGAGAGAAAGACAGTGAAAGAGTAGGATAACTAAATAAGTGCTCAAAATGACCTAGTTGTTCTTGAATGGTTGTATTCTTTATTTGGTTTACTGTTGTTGTTGAAAAGGTGCATCCCTTTTGTCCAGTACAGATTACAAATTATGTCATATTTCCTTGTTTGTCCACTACATTTTGACGTTGTTTCCTTCCCTAGCATGATCAATGCAGACTTCTGTGTGGCGAGCTGCTTAATAGCCTACGGGGCGGTGCTTGGTAAAGTCAGTGCTGTCCAGCTGCTGGTTCTGACTCTGTTTGGCGTCACATTGTTTGCTGTGGATGAATATATTATCATTAGTCTCATACATGTAAGTTGAAACAATCATTTATTTTATTTTTTTATATCATTCAGCTGAACATCCCATTGTGTACAGTAGCTGATGTTTTTACAACTCACCAAACACACCAACTGTAGGTTGGATGTCGTTCTCAGATCTGTGTATTTATGGTTCAGTTGCCCTCTGATGCTGAAACTGAGCATATGTCCAAATCCTGTGAAACACATATGGGTCCATAGTAGAACACATCATAGCATTCTTATAGCTGTTAATTACTGTATCTGCTGCTAATATCGTCTTTCCTGTAGGCCAAAGATGCTGGGGGCTCCATGTCGATCCACACATTTGGAGCTTATTATGGTCTTTGCATCTCGTGGATGCTCTATCGGCCAAACCTGAACCAGAGCAGTCGTCTGCAGGGCTCCGTCTACCACTCAGATGTCTTTGCTATGATTGGTGGGCATGATTTTAATTACATACTGAATTGTATTTACTTTCACAATACTTCCCATTGTTCTAGAGGTACTTTGGATCGTTTGGTACGTTTTTTTATCCAGCCTGCTTTCTGTGTATAGGCACCCTCTTCCTGTGGATGTTTTGGCCCAGCTTCAACTCAGCCATTGCAAACCATGGGGACGGGCAGCACAGAGCAGTCATCAACACCTACCTGTCTTTGGCCTCAACTGTGCTCACTTGTATGGCCATCTCGAGTCTCTTCAACAAGCATGGAAAACTAGACATGGTAATGACCAGCACTGTTTTTTTTTTTAGTCACGAAGACTCATAAAGTTAAGCTAATATATGTATTTGTCAAGCTGACAGTACTTGTGCTGAAATAGATCACCTTGTTGACTTTTGCGGCCCCTGAACAACTGAACAAGTGATTGGATGCATCAGTTTCAACTGATGCAGTGAACTCATTCAGTAAAGAGATCAAACTGATAACACCATGTCTTCTGTGACTAACAGATGCACATATTTTCCAGGTTCACATCCAGAACTCCACTCTTGCTGGAGGTGTTGCAGTGGGGACTGCAGCAGAGTTCATGCTGACGCCCTATGGTGCTCTGATCGTAGGATTCTGCTGCGGTATAATCTCCACACTGGGATATATCTACCTCACGGTATGGTATTTATCTGGTTTATTGTGTTAGAACTATTATGAGATAGGCCTCAGTTTAGTTTTTGAAAGTGGTCATCAATCCAGGCAGTTAGCTACAGAAATGCTCCAATATAAATGAAAATACGAAGATGAGTTAAGATTTTTAAGTAAGCATAACTAATACTAACGGATATGTCTCTTTCAGCCTTTCATGGAGAAGCATTTGAAGATCCAGGACACATGTGGAATCCATAACCTGCATGCCATGCCAGGACTAATAGGTGGCATTGTGGGAGCCATTACTGCTGCATCTGCATCAAAGTCCGTTTATGGCGAGGAAGGGTGAGTGGCCCTGCTTACAAATAGAGAGGTCATGGTAACTTTTTGAAATAAATGGATAGAAGCTTAAAAACCCAGTAAAAGAATACTTTGGGTCTTTGTTCTGAAAGAAAAACATTGTTGTGAGTTCCTCTCTTTTTCTGTGTTAAAGGCTGATTAACACCTTTGACTTTGTGGGTAAATACAAAGACGTGGTACCCACACAGCAGGGTGGGTTACAGGCTGCAGGCCTCAGTGTGGCTCTCTGCTTTGGTGTGGGCGGAGGTGTCCTTGTCGGTAAGGAATAAGCTATTCAACCACCCTTCAGTTTGACCATATAACCGAAAATATACAGTATGCAAATAACTGTGACATTACTGTGTTTGAACAAGATGGATGTGTTTGCAGGCAGCGGATGACGGATTGTGTGTGTGTGTTGGGATAATTACTTGTTTGTATTATTTTCAGGTTTTATTTTAAGATTACCTATCTGGGGAGATCCCGCAGATGACAATTGTTTTGATGATGAGCCCTACTGGGAGGTAAGAGTATTCTTTACAACCATAAAGAGTTTTTTACAGTTTGAATGTCAATATCAAACCACAATGCATTCAGTAGTTCATTCAATTCATCTACAGAAGTTGTAAGTTATAAATATAGAATGAATAAATCAATGAATTTTTGCTATTCTTGATCAGAAACATTTGACTGTTTTGTGTCCCATACCATGTTTTTCCACTCATTGTGTACATTATTGAATGGGCTACTGTCATTCTGCCACCACTGTTTACAGAGAAAGGGTTCATAAATTCCATTTGATGACATCCAAGTGAACATAGCATCATACATTTACCGGTAGTTTTAGTGGCCAACTATTATTCTCCCCCTGAGTCATCTTGTTGTTCACAGCTTCCTGAGGATGAAGAGGTCGTCACACCAGTCCTTCAGTACAACAACCACATGCAGAACAAAGATGTGTAAGTGTCCTTTTTTAGTTCATCTGACAACAGTGTTCTGGTCATGGAGTTATGCTAATCTGAGGAAGTGCTTGTTGTTGTAGACTGTGTTGCATTCAGTATCCTCTTGGTGGCAGCAGATCCACATTTGCGGAGACTACACGTGACGCTTTGTAATTCTGACCCTTTGTTAGGAAAACTGCCTATTCATACTGTTGAATACAGTGTGAACACAAAATCTGGATCGGTATCGTACAAAGGGGAGACAAAAATGCCCCATGAAATCTCAGAATGCCCTTAAGAATGTTTTTGAGAGTCTGTCCCTGTCATTCAGTGTGCACTAGATTATGTAATGCTGACGTGGACCCTGTGCTCTGTGTGCTGTGCAGTGAAGCTCACCTGTACGGTTTGTTGTGGGGGGGGGTTCACAGCACAGCTCTGCAGCTCTTCAAAGTGACCTTGAAGTCATGTGTACGGAGGAAATTAAAATTATACGATTATAATGAGTCGGTGTAATCTACCCAGTAGAGTGAAAAGAGTGTACAGGTTTATCTTCAGGCCAAATCTCAGGCCATAGAAGAAAATACATTTATCAAAATCTTGGCACCACACGCTGTGAGCTAGAACTTTTCTGAGGTTTCCTTGTTTTTTACACATTAAATGTTGCTCTTTTCTTTCAGAGCGGAGTCACATTTCACCATGGAACAGACCTGACGCTAGGCCTTGAACCGGATGGATCTCTGTCTCTGTCGCACTGCCCCTTTGTTCCTTTTTTATTCTCCTGCTTGACAGAAATATTATCAATTATTCCCCTTCAATCCAATTAAAACCAGTTTTTTGTCAGTGAATATATGTCTAACAGGTTTTTGTTTGTTTGAAGTGAAAAAATCTGCCAGTGGAATAAGATTGTTTTTGTTTTATAAGGTATATATATTTTAGTTGAAATCAATTAATATTAAATCTAATGTATTAAATATTCTATTAGATGAGTGGCATTCTTTGTGATTTGTGGAATGATTTGCCTCATTTTAACATTGAGAGGTAGATTTACTCACTTAAACTGCAGAATTTCGCTCTTGTGTCACATAAAACCAGATGTAAAGGCTCAGACTAAAACCAACTTAAACATGTCCATGAGAACATAACCAATGTTACTTTAAGTGGTTGTAAGAGAAATATTTGAATCATATTTTGTATTACGTTTTTCTTCAAATCCACCTGAGTGGCACTTTTCCTAATATCAAATTTTTATTTTTCTTCTGTCTGTGTGACATAAAAGACCGCAGTGAACAGTAACATTTATTAAAGAGAATACACAGACTTTTTGGCAACTTTATGCTGTCAGCTTCATTTGTTATGTTTAGTTGAGTTTCCATATATTACAATTAGATGCATTCAAAACAGAATGTCTTCATGAACACGATTTACATTGAGAGGTATGGATCATGTTACTGATTATGGATTTTAAAAATAAAAGCTGTGATATTAATTTTGAAAAAACTATTTAACACTGGAAGCTGACATTTTAGCATTTATAAGCACTATATAAGCACTTAATAAATGGCTTATAAGACACTATAATGTAGATGTTAGCTCTGGAAAAAGTTTTTTTTTTTTATAATATTGTCATTTATTATGTGTTTTTACACCAGCATCTACCTATGGGTGCCCACAGGAGTAGTTGCTGAGAAATACATTAATACAAAATGATATGCTCACAACTAGCCTACAGTACAGTGTATTATAAACCATTTATTAAATGCTTATAAATGCTAAAAAGAAAGTAAGTGGATATTTTTATCCACGTTATCGATCTGAAAATTAATGATTTTGTCAAAACCTGCTGTTTGTACATTTAAACATACACAGTAGAATATTTGTTATGCTGTTTTGAAAAGTAACACGTTTTTTTTATTGGTAATGTAATTTTGAAAATGAATAAAGAATTAATACAGCATCATAATTGCATAAAGTAAGTATAATTCATAAATTCATTTTAGTAATTGAATAACTTTTAGCCACTTTAAAAAGTCTATTTTGTAGGAAATAATGGATTCAATAGATCCAAATTTACCAATTTAAAGAGGAGGAAATCAGTTGTTTCCCTCAATTAAGGGCCCTTCAGCGTCCCCTCTCTAGTGGAGTTAGACACAGGGTAAAGATCACACCCTTATTGCTCTCTCGGGACACTCTGGTGACCAAAAACAAACTAGAGACCAGCCTCATCATCATGACCTTAGGTCAAAGGGTAGAAAAAGGGCACGATCACTGACAGGGCTACACACATGCTGGAGGAGTCTATCATTTGATTGATAGAGCTCATTCCTTTGGATTTATACTCTGAATATTGGTGCCATTTTTTGCACATTGCTGGGTAGAAATGTGGAGTAGATTTATGATTTTTTTAAAAGTCAATAAATTGACCATGATGTCTATACTGAAATACTGAATGTCATTTTACTGTGCAGTTTATTTCTGTATCTGATTAACAGCCCTTTTTTAAATTTCCTGATGACAGCTGTAATTTCCATGTGCTCTGTCTGTCCACCCACCTGGCTGCAGTGTTACAATGATCGAAGGCAGGCAGCAGCTCATGGTGGGAGTGCGGATGATTCCCACACATGAGTAGCAGCGAGGAATCCATCACCTCGTCCAGCCTCCTCGCTAACAAAGGCAGGCTTAGTGCTGTTTTCTTTTGTCATCAGTAACGTGTTTGAGTAAAGGAGGAAATGGTGCCACAAGTGCTCCAATTAAACGAGATGCAGCCCTGCTGGGAAGAAAGGCTCCCCTATTGCCCCCGATACTCCCCAAATACATACACACACAGGCACACAAACTCGGCCTCTTCTCATCCTACCCCTAGTTCCTGCCACAACTTTACTCATGTTCATTCATCAGCCACGTACAGGGCAAATGCGAGGGCCTGTTAAAACTAAATCAGACTTATTTATAAATGATACCAGGCCTTCCCCTCTGAGGTTGAGGGAGCTAAGCCTCATGGCATCATGACAGCCAAGTTTGAAGAAGTTTACCCTCCTTTGGACAGACACTGGCCACAGATGTGACTTCCACAGGGGGGAAACACAAAGTGTGCAGGGGAGCAGGGGAGCAGGGGAGGGACCGAGAGGCCACAGAGAAGGTGAGATGGAAAAACTTGAGGAGGCAAGGGGGCATGAAAAGGGGGAGGGACAGACGGAGAACGAGGCCTCACTTTCAGTGCTGATGACTGACGGCCTGCCATCCGGGCTCAATCATGATCTTTGATTGACAGGTCGGGGGGGAGGAGACGGTGGGAAAGAGGGTGCAGGACAAGAGCTTAGAATGGGAGGTTCACAAAACATACTCCCATACAGGGGGCCGTGGAGACGCTCATTAATGATAAAGAACATACCAGGAAAAGCATGATTTCTCTGCATGCAAGTAATGTTGTTTGTAGGCTGAGATTATTTTGTAATCTTCTATACAATGTTAAATATACGGAGCACTACAGGGCTAAATACAACGTGGGAGGTCGTGTTAGAACACCTGGCTGTGGCTATTCAGCTTTGTTTTCTTATTTTCAGTATTATTCTAAGAAAATGAAATGGCATAATATGTCTAATGGTTATTATGTTGGCAGCAAAAATCATCTGCTGTTTTGTCACTCTGCAGTAAAACTCCCCTAAATTCACTTCACAGTTACGAGGATCTACAGTGGTTAGAGAAGCATTCAGGGGATCCATGTTCACTCCCTTATAAAGAGAGCCGTAAAAGCTCCTATTGAAAGAAACCACAAGTCCATAGAACTGTTCATAAACTATACAAGACCTTACTTTTTTCTCTTTATACTTAATCTGCTCATGTTTTGTGCAGCTTCAGTGTCCCCCAAAGGTAACTTCTCAGCAGCTACATCTGACTTCCAAAACCTTTTTACCATTTATATCTGGACTGTCTTTCTTGATGCCTAATACTGGGGTTGTATTGAGTGTTATAATTTCCCAACATCAGTCCTGTCCTCATCACCAGTGCTGGAAAGTAACCAAGTTAATTTATTCAGGTTTCTTAGTACAATTCTGAGATCCTTGTATTTAAAAGAGAGAATTTTACTTGAAAGATATAGTTGCAGCATAACATTAACATTTTTTTTTTGATAAGCTTATAAAATCGTGGTATTGGCTCCCGACCTTTTGGGCTTGTGGCCCTTTACAGAAAAAGCAGTGTCCAGTTGGGGCCCCTCCTCACGTTTTAGATGTCCATGAGTTGTTAGCAGTTTCCCCAGAGTGATTTCACTTATAAACTTCTTAGATAGTTTCAATTGCAAAAAATGTTTAAGGCCCAAAGAGGTAAAATCTTCAATAATTTGACAAACAAAAGCAAAGATTTGAGAAAAATCCCCAAAAATTATACAAATTTGTGCAGCAAAAAAAAATTTTTTTCTTTTCGAACCCTTTAATGATCTAAATGTATTGTGTGACACGCTCAGTGTTGGAAAGTACGTATATTTAGCCTACTCAAATTTGAGATACTTTTCTATGCATTTGAGACGAAAGCATCCTTTTTACTCAACGTTTATTAGACAGCTATAGTGAATTACTTTACAAGTAAGAAGGTTTAACTGCACGGTTAAAAAGCTTTACCTTAATCAGCTAAAACATTGAAATCATGCGTACATGTTAATGCATTAATGATAATGCAATACATGTGACAAAGTTACACACTGAAAGGGGCAATTCTGTAAAATATGCACTTATATTTTAGATATTATTTTTCTCATAATACTTGTGTACTCTCAAGTAACATTTTGAAAGCAGGACTTTTACTTTAAGTATTTTTACACTGTGGTATTGATCTCTTAGTGAAGTAAAGCCTCTGAATATACGTCTTCCACTACTGGACACACTGGAGGGGACTCAACCCTTAAGTTGGTAACAACTGGACTAAAATACTTAACTGTACGCCACTATAAAATAAAATCAGCTCCACCTTGACCAGCTACACCAACAAAATGCTGCTTACACACCAATGCACTGTCACATCTGTAGAACCAGTAGGCTACTGCTGATAATACTTCTTTACTTTTACTTATAGGCTTTTGAATAAAATACTTTTACTTGTGATGGAGTATTTATATTGTTGTACTGGTAGCCTACATTTAGGGCCTGAATGATCTGAGTACTTCTTCAGACACTGTCCATCACTTTTTTCCCCTTCTGTTTGCAACCTGCTGATGAACCTCCCTGCTCTGGCCTCCCCAGGTATCCACAGGCCTCGCCACACCACTGACTGTCCACAGAGGCTGCTTAAGTGTCCCTATCGGACCACAGTGGAGAGGAACAGCAGATTAACCATGATCCTATCCGCTCACTGCTAGCCCCTTCATACGCTCCGTTACACCAGCATTTAAAAGGAGGAGGGGACGCCATTCAGGCCCCTGATATGAATCCCAGACGAAGGGACAAGAACAGAGCTTTCACTCCCCCGTTTCACAGAAAAAGACCCCTTTCTGGCACCCTCTAATTCTGGTTGTTACGGGCTCCTGGGTTCAATGGTGGACTCCCGTTGTGATGGGACAAAGCCTCTTAGTCATCCGGCTATGGTTGCTAAGGGAGGCAGAATGTATGGGGAGGGACGGGCTGCCGTTGTCCCAGACGAAATGTCTCTCTTAAGGCGGCTGAGATCTGGTGATTGACAGGTGGCTACACGCTCCACTGCGGATCACCCGGGAGGTCTGGGGGGCCTTATATCTGTGACCGTGTGTGTATTTATGTGTGTGTGTGTGTATGGCAGGTTATGTTAGTTGGCATAGTGAACAGGGGGGTTGGGGGGCATATAGTAGTATGTTTCTGCTGCTATTAAAAGTGGCACTGTTTATTTCCTGTAGAGGGAGCTGCTCCTGCTTCAAATAGATGTTCAATCACTCTGTAATAATCTACTGTGCTGGTGTCTTTGCCTGTGAGCCTGGCAGCAGTCATGGTAAAAGCACCTTAGAACAATGAGGAAATAATCTGATAAGATTTTGCATTCAAAGCTCTTCTTAAAGCCCCCCTCCAGTCCAAAAAATTGTTTTATTATTGTTGCTTGATTTCAATGTTTGAGCTTCACTGTGCCGAATGATTTAATGTGCTGTATTTGACACTAGAAGACTGTTTTCACATTCAGCTGCTGAAGAGGACACCAAATATTGGTCCAGTATGCCTGTAATTGAATTTTCGTGGAAAAGCCACATTATTTGAGACACAAATTATAAATCCAAGCAGAGTACTGTTATGTCCAAAAACATCTGGAGGGGATCTTTGAGTAAATGTAAAAAGAGCCTACTATCAGAAAAATAGGCTTCAAAAATAAAAGTACCTCTGCAGAAAAATGGCCTGTATGACTGATCATAAGATGGTCACAATGTGATTAACATGGTAGGGTTACACATCTCTATTAATGTCTTCACTTTTCTCTAATCTTTGTTTTTTGTATGTAAAAATTGGCAATTTTACCTCCAAACTGTTATTTAGGCTAAATAAAACCTGAGGATTTCAGAGTGGAAATTACTCTTTGGTGTAGCTGATAACAACATATCTATGAATTGATGTCTGAAATATGAGAGGGGGTCTTTAGTGGACACCTTTTTTCTGTAAGGGGTCACAATCCCCCATCCTAACCCAGTGTCCCTTCAAATGCCTATGTTCACACATAAAAATTACAATATTTTCTAAATAACGTAGTGGATTACAGATTATGCTGGACATTTAAAAATTTGAAATGAATATCAGTATATAAATGAAAACTAAAAACTGAATTAACACAAAAACCATTAGGATCATACTCCAACTATAAATGTAAACAATTACAGAGTCTGGTAATATGCTGGAAATGTTAGTGCGAGTCTATGTTGTTTTGTATTGTATGCATATACACACAATATACACAGTTATGTATGTGCAAGTATGGTATATACAGGTAAGTACAATACAGAGATAAATAGTAAGATATTGGATAATAAGAATAGAAAGGAAACTAAAATTCACAGTTGTGGTTATGGTTTGAAAGTGCAAGTGGACAATAAGCATTATTGAATGAACAGAGACTAACAACCTGTGTCCTAGTTTAGTTAAAGAGAGCTTCACTGGCAGATGTGAAGATAAAAGCATATGTGTAAGTGAGACCGAAGAGAGCACATTGTAAATTAAAAGGGTAAATTAAGGCTGTGGGTTTGTGTTGATCTGCATCAAAAGGATTAGTGAAATTCAGATTGGTGTTTCTCCCCGGCATGGGAAACAAGTCCCCGCCGGCCTCTAGACACCAGCGGGCGTTTCCCCCTCCAGGGCCACGGAGGTGAGAGGGAACAGACAGGGTAGGATGTGGGGATCTAAAGGGGTTCACACACGACACCGTCTCCCCTCAGATAGACGTCTGGGACTGTCTGGGTTCTGCACTCCCAGACAGGGAGCCCTTCCACCCGTCAGATGCTGCCCACGCCCATCCCCCTCCCCTTCCCCTTGACCTTGACTCTCTGTCACCGTGCCCCCCCAGACAGTCTGGGGTCAAAGGCTTACACAGCAGCCACACATCAGACACGGTTCAAGTCCCCTGTGTCAATATGAATGCTGAATGGTAAATCACCCTAAAATCAGCCTGTTGGAATGTGGCTTTGAATTCCTGCAGAGATGGACCCAAAGACCTCAGGGAGACAAGGATTGTCGCAAGATATGAAGACCGTGAAAATAAATGTTTATCTTTTATTGCATTTAAAGCATCTCTCTGTCTCGTCCTGCAGGAACACGGATTTAAACTAAACTCAATTATGTTTGTGGTCAAAATTATATTTTTTGCACATCTATCATTTGTTTTTATTTTTATTCAGCCGCAGTAAGTAGCATTTCCAAGCAGCCATGCTACATTTTTACCTTTCACCTTTGGCTGGTTAACATTGTCTTTAGCCAATCACAGCCGAGCTAACCAGCATGTCATGACAGATTTGTGAAAGAAGGGAACGGCTGCATCCTCACGTGGCTTTTTGAAAAATGCCAACCTGCACAGTGTGAAGCTCTGATGAGCCTCATGTGAGCATGCGCACACTGCTGATTGTGTCTCAATGTGGGCTCATCTCTCTTTTTCTCACATACTGTCACTCTCTTTATTCACTCCTGTCCCTAAACCCTTTTTTCTTCTTGACTCAGTAGACGTGCATTTATGTTTTTGTTAACAAAACAATATATCCTTATTGTCTTATTGAGATCCCCTATCCTACTCCCTCTGGTCAGATGTAAATTTGTATTTACTTATGCTTATTTCTTTGGGGGAAATTTTACATTTTAACAAGCCAATTAATGTAGTGTGTCCTATGACAGTCTGGATGTAAACCACAATCTGAGGAGTGGAGTGTGAGACCACGAGACAAGACAAAACCAGTGGTCATAACAGAGGGTTTGTCTCTCACTGAATGTTGTCCCCACATATACAGTAGACACTGATGTGCAGATATGCAAACATAAGCATGGTGACAAAAAAGGACATAAAGAATCAGACACTTCCTCTCCTCACTCACACACTCAGGAGGACATCCGGTTGGTTTGGACACAAACAAACAGGTAAATGCTTTTTGTAGTTTAGATACCAAGTTTCTTTGTTTCTTTGCTTGTGCAGCACCAAACACTCTTTAGTTTTTCCACAAAACCTTTTCATCAACTGATTTTTAACCCTCATATTAAGAGTGGAAAGCCTCTTAGAAGGCTAGATTTGGGTGTGTAGATGACATCTTGAATGTAAATTGTTTTTCCTGAGTTCACTTTAAATTAGCAATAAATGAAATAGATATCAAGATAGAGCACAAAACGTTCGTAAAGATAATACAAATTATAAAATAAGGTAGGCCTATTGGTTACTTGTATTTTAATCGTTAATTAGGCGGCGACCTTTTTATTTTTATTTTTTTATTTTAGAGTTAATTGACTTGCCGTTGTCCTTTATGTAAATTTTCCATTTGCATTATCTTGAATAATCGTGACAGCATGTTTGCACTTCCCATAGCTACATGTGATTAAAGTTCATTTTCGTTTGAAGAACTTGTAAAACCAATTCAGGAAATATCGTAAATAAAAATAGATCTTTTTTTAAATTTCTCATAAAACGGTGATAACGGAAATGAAAGGGCTGTAAACTGCAAGCGGCATGTTGCATAATAAACGCGACTTTACTTTTTTGTCTCCTCGACAAATGTCATGATGCAAAAGTGGCATTCGCATTATTTTGGAATTATTAGTTATTAACAACCCAATTGTAGCCCAACTTAATCGCATGGCGAGCCGTCATTTTTACATGTGTCTCTTTATTTTGAATTCATGTTATCACCTGCCATTTAAAACCCCAACCAAATAATCATGTATGTGCCATGTGGCCTTTAATAGAAGACTGAGTGTGTACACCGAGCCTGTGCAGGCTGTCTCTCAGAGGAACTACTACATTACACCGGCTGTCCATTAACTGTATTACAGGCCGGGAATGAGCTGCAACAAGAGGCGGTGCACACTGCACTGATGGTGTTACGCATCAATTAAGGGAGGCACGTTGGCTGTAAACACTCATGTAGGAAGTCGTAAATGAAAAGGTGTAAATTAACATCCAGGCAACTAAAACAAGAACGAAAAAAAAAATACATGACTGTATTTGATCATTGGAATATACTTTTTAAACATGACTTAATAATTATTAATTTGCAAATTTGTAAACTGGCTATACCTACCTAAATCTTTTTGTAGGAATATCATAGAAGTACACGTAGTTTCTTCAAATTATATTTACATAGGCTAAACCCCAAACCAGAGAATTACTTAAACTTTATGAGATCATTTTTTGAAAATTAACCCGTTTTTTTTTTAAAGACCTTATTTCACTTTGACACTAGGTAGCCTTCCGTGGTGATTTTTTAGCTTTCATTTTGCGATGATGGTGTGCAAACTTTTTGTCGACTATGTGTATTCATCTGTTCCAGGATCAGTTTCTACTTGGCGCTGTCCTTTCAGCACTACACCCTTTTTCCTACAGAGAATTCCTAATAGGTCTCTAACCTTACATGCTCCAAAATTACGTATTACATTAGAAATAAATGTAAACAATTAGCTAAATGTAGAGCTTTATTTGTCTTCGTATTTCTTTCTCAATTCATATTTGATTGTTGCTTCCACAATCAATTTCAGCTGACTGCATTCTACTGGACCCTTTCAAAAAAAAAGTTTGGTTTTTACATATTATCATTCTTAAACTATTTGAGAAATCCAATGTAGTTTGGATTAAGCATCAGCTCCTTAGAGAAGGAACCAATTGATTATAAAGAGAGCCAGACTCTGCAAGGAGAAAGGGCCCCCTGTTGTTTCAAACCAGCTCCTCTAACTTTCCAAAGTGCAGGGGCCCAGAGGCAGGAGTGTAAAGAGTGTGTGCCTCCAGTAAATGGCTACAGAGCAACTCATCTGAAGCAGCAGTGGGGTGGGTGGTGAGGAAGGACTTGTAGGATACATTAAATCAGCCTGATTAGGAGTTTTAGGCGAGGGCAAGGCTCAGGTCTGACTGAAAGGCTGCCGGGCAGCCCTTGAGTGATACTATTCACATCCTGGGAGAAAGGTCAGTGTCAGAGGAGTTCACAGGCCCCATCTCCATTCTTATGCTAAAGGATCATACACATAGGCTCATTCAGTGGCTGGAAAGGCATAAACAGCTCCTACCGACTTTCCCTCCAAAATGTTTGGATTCTTCAACTTGAGCTCTGAAGTCCTGCCTCCATGATTCTCTCTCGTGTTGCTTCTTAATCGGTTTTCATGTGAGATTATTGAGTTGAAAACATCAATGTTTATTTGCATCTATACTCTATAGTGCTATACTTGTATGAAAGTCTAAATTATGTTAAACATATCAAACGTTTATTCTATTTTTGAGCTAAACAGGCTGAATGTTACGGGTTTTCTTTTTATTTCCCTCTGTAAAAAGCTCCTCAGAGTTGAACCTGCTATTGTGTCCCCCCTTATATTATCTGTTGTTCCAGTCCCTATTTGTTTTCTAGTAACCAGGTTTAATGAACTTCCGGTAAATCGACTTCTTCAGGCATTTTCCTGTCTGTCTATGTGTGGTCAATGGGGAATAGCAGGAAATGGCCACTTAATTAGCGGCCCTTGACCTTTGGCTCTGGCTCAGACGGCTCCTGACCTCGGCATCTCTACAGCCTGTTTTTAATGTCCTCTGGGGGACTGTCCAGATCATGACCCCTGACCCCCTGCTGACCTGTAGGGACTTCACCAACAGGTCCCTGGCCAGGCGCCTGGCCTCACAAGACATGCCTCAAAAAGCAATATTTAACCCAAGTAGCCGATTCAAGCAATTATTTCTGCAGAAGGATGACAGGACATGGAATCACCAAAACACGACTAATCACCAAAATCAGCCACTGTAGTGTTTGGATGGATTAATAAAACATGCTGACTCCGGCACAACCCTCCATGGGTGAGATCTCCACTGCTATATGAGTATAATTTTAAATTTAAGCAGATGTAAAACACAGTGGTTTTACACTCTTTTCACCCTAATTATTTAATTAAATTCTTACTGCAACTCCCTTCTGACCTCTCTTTATTTGTGACTATTTTTATTCAGTTAATATTTGTGGTTGGTATATTCAATAGCCTATCTTTATTTTGTTTTCTGTATGTTCCATTTAGTATATTATGCTCACAATGTATTTTAGTATTCTCAAACGTATGCCGCTGTGATTACTTTATTTTATTTTATTTTTAAATTTCTCTCACATAATGAGATGGTGGTACTTTTACTCTTTATTCATTACAAATGCAAAAGTGAAAAAAAGGTTGCTGTAAATTTCATCACTGATTTAAAATTCAAATAAATGTTGGCATATCTACAGTATGAAGATCAAACTCAGCTACCATGCACTTTACTATTATAATATCCTGCTGCTTTTAAAGGTAAATGCGTTTTATATACTATTTTACGTTTTAATCAAATTTTATCATTGAATAAAATAATACCATATATTTTCATTGCTTGAAAAAAAACAACTCTAAAATATAAGAAATAAAAAAATTTTAAATGTTGAATTGAAAACACAAGGCTGTCACCGAGAGGAAATGACTAAACTCTGGACTCAGTTGTAACTAATGGACATTGGTCTATATTAAGCGTTTGTTTCCACATAGCCTGAAGGGACTGAAATAATCCCCTGTTGACCCTACGCGTGTCCATCTGTTGTTTGACTCCGGACACAGATCAGTGGGACACTGATTGAGGCCCGACTGACACCAGGAAGGCCTGTAATCCCAAAACCTGATTAATCATCCAAACTGGGCCCTGGTGGGCAATCGATTTGGATTTAAAGGAAACAACACATTTTTATCCAGATTTTCAAATACAACACACTCTTTATAAGTCATTAGTTTAGGACTTACATTTTTTTGCAGTAAAAATAATCTGCACAATGTGATTGTACCATGCTACAAAAAAAAAAAAAAAAAAAACGGTTTACATTTTTTTCTGATATATAAAAAATAAGGGGAAGTTACAAAAGCTTATTTTATATTTTAACAGTGGGCAGGGTCATTTTTGTCCACTGAGTTTTGGGGCTGATGAACTTTTCTTTCCCACACTGATTCAACACACGTCCCTCTGTCTGCTCCTCCTAATTAAAACTTAATGCGGGGTCACTCAAACCCTTTCTCACTCCTTCCTCACACACCAGGTGAATCTCAAAAAAGAAAAGAGAGAGACAGAGAGAGAGAAAGGGTCCTGCAGGCTTGACTCCTATATACATTGTCTATTTTAGATGTATTTTAATTGCTTTTTTTGAAAATTAACAAAACGCTGTTGAAAATATTCAATATAAAAACACATACTTTAGTATGTCAGCAGTGATTATATTGTTTCCCTGCCTAATTGGTCCCCAAAATAAAACACAATAGTGCTCAAAAACAAGACTGTAACAGAGAGATGATAATATTTCCATCATTTTTATTTCAAAGAAGTGTCAGCAGTAAACTTAAAACAATTCACTTCATTATTAAAGCATTTACATCCTGAATTAGCATTTCAATTTAGACATATGAGAACAATGAATCCATTAATGATTCATTAAAAATTAGTGATGGAAATGCACATAATCTCTTGAGTGAGAAGTAAGTAGGAACATTCAAGGTTTTTTATTTTATTTGCAATTTTGAAAATAACAGATCTGTGTAAACATGTCACATCACATCACACACCACTTTATCATTAAAGTATCTTAAAATAAACTTATTTTCATGCATAACAGACTTGCATAACTAACTGTTGAGTTAGGCCTATACATTTCAGGTTTACAGATGATTTACAGACTTTGTTTCTACAGTCATAAGACTCTTCCTCATTTAGGTGACTGTTAATCTCTCTCATGTTGTGCTGAGAGTCTCTGATGAGTGTCTTGTGCCCCAGCAGGTTCCCACAGAGTGCCGAGAGGCTTGCAGATCCTGTCCCATCCTGAGGATAAACATGGAGAGAATCATTAGCATAAGAATAAAACATCATTCTATAAACTCTTGCACTGTGCACGGGCGGTAATAATATTTCACAAGATTCTTTCCACTACATACTTTCTCGGTTAATTAGTTTTGTCAAGAACTAGTACATACAACATTCCTAATATTAATTAAAAGCTTTATTTGTATAGCATTTTTTAAAGCTTGCAAAGTGCTCGCAACATTTGTTTGAAAAAAGATTAAAACCACAAAAACAAAAAGGGCCTCAAGTACTGGCATATAAACGCAGGTATATGGAGATATGTTTTAAGAACCAATATGTAAAAGGTAATAATGATTCTGCAAACTCTTTGGTTATTCAAAATGCTGATGAGTGTGTTTTGACAATACTGAATTTGTCATGATTTGGCATGATTTTTTAGTTTTGTACATCAGAATTGTAGGCATCGTTTCAGAGAAACAAACTTCCTTTTCATGCCCTGTAAAAATAGGCCCCTGCATGTTGTTCTTTTCTCCCATTTTCAGGCTGTATGCATGGAGAGATCTTAAGGCTTTTATCCCCACAGGGAACCAGTCAGAACTCTTTCTCTGTCAATTTTCACCCACTCCCCAATTCAGACAAGCCTTTTCTCCCACCAACCCCACAATGAAGGATTTGTCCTTGTTCTCTTTGTCCACCTCTGATATCTTTTTTTGACTGCTCCCTCTCTGCAGACAGCATGCAGCGTATGCAAATAGGCGCTCTTTTATTCCTGAGACCCCTCCCCTCAATGAATGCAACCTTAAATGAGGACACACTTGCACACATTTACAGAGGGGGCATGGAAACATGCACACATTACAATCAGGGGATTTGCATGCCCTCTCTGACACATAGCCAACATTGAACACTGATCATTTTAAATTGAGCAGACAGAAATGTATATGCTTAACTGATGCCACAGCTTATTTTATCTATATAAATGTAGTTTATGCAGACAGCATAAGTATGGAGTATGGGCCACAGAAGAGGGATCCTGGTTGAAAAGACTTGAGTTATGTTTTAGTTGGGAATGTGTTTTTTTTATTTAGGCGACAAAGCTCTTTGTTTGCAATGCAAGCAGTTCTTTTATTTATTTTAAGTGTTGTTTTACAATAGTAGTGGTATATTTTGTGTCTGATAAGCCCATAAATCCACAGCACACACACACACACACACAATGAGTAATCAGATTTGTAGGATGAGGCTGAAAAATGAGACAGAAGTGGTTAAACACAACAGTGTGTCTGCACTGAGGAAGTAACTGGTAATGTGTAACTCTAACGGCTGGGTGAATTATAACGGTGTCTGATGAACATAAAGCGTTCTCTCGCATCAACATTCCCAAGCTGGCCAGTGCCATCTGTGAATATGTGTGAATGGGTTAGAGTTAGTCTGTGTGTGCGTGTGTGGTGGTGGTGGAAGGGGGGGGGGGGTTGATGTCTGCTGGACAGCTCTGACAGTTCGGCCTTTTCAGTTGTACATTACTGAGCCGACCGGCCTCTTTCCCATAGCAACCCTAACAGAGGTCAAAGGCTATGTACCCCCCACCCACCAACCCACCCACCGCCTCCTCCTCCTCCTCCCCCCTTTACTCCAGGGTGGCCACAGACTCTCTTAACTCCCCTGACTGGACGCAGACAGAGTGGCTGCACCCATGAACTTGAACTTGACTTGAGTATGCTCTGGACTTTTTCCCCCTTTTTTCCCCTTTTTCACCCTTTGCCGTGGTATCAAATTTACGTACATGTAAAAATGAGGCCACACCAAGGATTCCCCTCTAATTCTCCTCACCCTAGAACCTCATCTCCTCCTGATATGATTACAAAGGGGCTCTGTCTTAAAGGCTCAGTCACCTAATTCTCCTCTACTTTCATTGGAGCATACAGGACCCCTGCTCAGGGATGCCACAGCCAACAGACATAATCTGAAAAGCCTGGGATGTAAAAACTTTTCTCCATCTTCTTCCTCTAAGATACTTAATGTCAGGCTTTGTGCTAGATTAGTCTCGGCCAAAGTTGCATTAAAACCCCCCAGATGAGCCTTGCTTGACCCACATTGGACCTCATCCAAGACTCTGGGCGGCCCCTGAGCCGGGCTTTATATATCACAGTAGAGCCGTTAAAACATTAATAGTGTCCACACATAGTGAGGAGAATCCGAAGAGGTAACCCAGGAGCGATGTGGTATTAACATTTTATCGCTACTATGGCTACGCTGCTTCACCCACACAGAATTGGAAGTGGGCGCCGGCTACTGTCACTTCATCATGTCACACATTATAATTTCCTTGCACTGAAAATCCCACATAGCAAAAGCAATACATAGTTAATAATGAATAATAGAGTAAAGAGAGAAGAAAAAAAGGAAAGTCATTTATATTCTGTCATTTTCTGAAGGGGAAATACATTTTTGTCAGTTTTTAGGTAATGTACAAGAAGGAACTGAAGAATGAATATTGAAGTTACTGTGTCTACAGCGCACAGAGAAATATTCAGGGACGTTCACATCCTAAATCCTTCTGAACCGGTGTCAAAGCTGCTGACCTCACCGTTCAGCCGCTCTGGATTCAGACAATCTTAATTGAAAACTGTTTGTTTCAGAGCAGATTAGAACCACACTCTTAAGCAGTTTCACCAAAGTGTTTATAAGACATCATACTATTAAAATCAAGATAAGCTCACCTTGATAGCGTATTTTGATTCCGTGTCCACGCCCTAATACTCATTTCATCGTTACGTCTAGCTGCATATTGCAACTAGTCAGAACAGTAATCATTAGATGAAGTAATGTTCTGTGTGCATGTGTCTGTCTGTGTGTGTGTGTGTGTGTGTGTGTGTGTGTGTGTGTGTGTGTATCACTCATTTTTACATCCTCCAAATACTAGAAATAGTGCTCTTTTAGCAGGCATGTGAGGACAAATACATTTCACTGACAAATTTGCTTCAGTCACCCACTCTCTTTGACCACGCTGTCTCTGTCGACTGCCGCAGCTATCACATACAGTTGCAGACTAACCTCCCCCCCACCCCCTGCTCTTTACAAACACACACACACACACAGACACACACAAGTCCTCCATGCCCAGCTCCTTGCAGGCTGTAAACTGCTTTAGCACTGCACAAGCTAACAGAAGCTAATGCAGAGGTAACACAAACATGGCTGCCCATGTGCTCCACCTGCCTCTGGTGCCTCCTTTACATACGCGGCGTATACATTTGTCTCCACTGTCTTTAACCCTGTCTTGACAAGCCAATCTTTAGTTTGACTTCAAGAAAGCCACAATTTTATCATCCCCCCTCCCCCCCATGTATATATCTGCAACATAGATGTAGCATAAAGCAAGCTACAGTATCTCCAAGATTAATTTCTTGCCTTCACCTTGCTTTCTCCCTTCTGTCTAATCTGCCTGAAGCAATGTGCTCCAGCACACATGAGCAGGGCAAATGCAATTATAAAGACAGCTTTGAGTCGTTCATATGAATAAAGAGAGGGAATAATCTTTTGACATGTGGGCTGCACATGCCTACATATTTTGTGGAGGCACATGTACAGTATGAAGCTCATTAATAATCATTATCCACGGGGTTACATCATTCAGCTTGTTAGGCACACCCATCGCCTCAGCTGAGTCATTCTCGGTGATACACTGTGCATACAACTGTCTTGTGAGATTTTCATGATGTCTGTCTGTTTCACCACCTGAGGGCAATACAAATATGTAGATTCTGTCTGCATGAAGTAGCTGGTAAATTGAGCAAAGATAAAGAAGTGCATGGCTGATGACAGGCACACTCCATAAAATAAAATAATATTCTTAATCAATAAAAGACCTAAAAATGCATCTGTGGTGTTTAAACATTGTTGCATTAGGCCTTTGATAGAATCTGATGGCAAACCGTGATCTACTGTGTGACAGGCCTGACCTTTTATATGCATATAATTTATGAATGCATCTCTCATGCCAGTAAAATCCTTCTCAAAACAGCATCTCCATGCCTTTCAGACATGCAGAGGAGGCTGAATAGACTAATGAACAGTCAGGTGGCACTCCAGGGCCTGGACTACCACCCCCCCCACCCCATCACACATATCAAACACACATACACTTGCTCACACATTAAAACTCAGCGGCTCGCCCGACCCCGGTGATCCGCACGACAGTCTAATGTCTCAGGCATCTGCTCATGTCTAGTCTGGAGGGTCTTTCCCACCCTGCCCCCCAGCCCAGGCCCGCCGCAGCACCAGCTCCCACAATGGTGGGAAAGCAGGCCTTTACTTAGGGCGGGGGGTGGGGGACTAAACAGCTATTGAAAGGGGAGAGAGCGAGAGAGCGGAGCTGAATGATAATGTGAAAACGCACGGCACTGTTCATTAACACATAAGCACTGCAGCTGCACATGTTGGTCCTGGACACACATGCTCACGTGTCTCTCTTTTCTGCTTCAGGTTGCTGCCAGAGCCACCAGGGTTACAGAGTTGCTCTACGCCATGATAAGAGGCGCTCGCAGGATTTGTGTGTGTGTGTCTGAGAGCTAACAGGGATGGAAGTGGTAAAGGTTTGGAGCTTTGATATTTGCCCATGTCAGATTTTGGAAGAATGTGACATTTTTACACCAGTGATGTTTGACATTTTTAGTCTGTGTGTATGTGTGTGTGTGTGTGTGTGTGTGTGTGTGTGTGTGTGTGTGTGTGTGTGTGTGTGTGTGTGTGTGTGTGTGTGTGTGTCAAATAAAGTTCTTAACCATGTGAGCAGTGTTGCAGTAGCAGATTCCTATTGCTTATATATACTGAGAGTTGTAAGCAATATCAAATGTTTGGGACTACATTTAAGAAAATAGGAGATCCAACAACCAGTATTTGAAGTGTTTCAAAAATGCCATTTGAAGCATTTCAAATGTTCTGATGAGCATTGTGATATAAATATTATACACTGCTAATATTCGGTGCTGATATTACTACAGATAAAGAACTGCTTTGTGAGCCAAAATATCTTTGTTCATATAGTAAATTAAATCTAAGATTGGAATGGTTGTACTTTTAAAAACAATACTGAATTTCCCCAAGTAGGAATTATGCGCGGATCTCCTCCTAAACAGAATTCACCTGAGGGGTTCAGCACATTAAGATAGTTAAGATACTGTACTAAATATCATAATGTGAATCTCATAATAAAAGCAGTTTTGCATGAATTAATCTACGAGGTTTGTCAGGTGGAAACATGACGTACACCACTGCCTGGTGTGCATCAGGGAGTAAAGAAGCACCATGACAAGAGAGGATGACAGGTTTCCTTCAACCAGTGCCAGCTCATTAATTTTGTTTGCTACCACCCCCCACCTCCCACCACCAACCACCCTTCATCACCCGCCACCCCCCTCACATCACCCCTTAACTGCTAATTAGGAGCAGAATATAGAGAGGAAAAGAGAGAGGCCATGTGTGACTGGGGAGGAAATGGAAAACTCTTCTTCTTTCCCTCATCCTTCTTACTGCCCCCATCCCCCATCATACAATCACACACACTCCCCAACCTCCTGCCCACCACCATCAACACTGGTACCCAACACAAAATCATGATGCAGCTTACCTCGTATGCCAGCTCAGCCATTTTAGGTGTCGCGGCAACATCTCCCAAGATGGCTCCTCTGAGCGCGCCCATACTCCAGGGATCCAATAGGGTCTTTGTACGCCTCCTGGCACGGGCAAAGTGTCCCCTGTTGGCGGTACAGATGGCATCAGAGGCTCCTGGGTAAAAAGGGTGAGGAGTGGGGGCACGGGAGAGGAGGAGGTGGCACTTCCGGACCGACCGTTTTTCCTCCCCTCTCTCTTCGTTTTCTTTTAATGATGGTTCTGCCCTCTTTTCAGGAATCCCCGATCATTCAATGTTGTTAATCGGAAGTCTGTATCAAGAACAGATGGAAGAGAGAAAACAGAGGAATAAAACATGAAAAGCACATTTTGCACTTTTAGTTATATGGGTATAGCTAAACACTGTCTCTTAACTAAACAATTGCTTCAGTTTTTTCTTTAAACCAGCAGCACTTTACATGTGCACCGAGTCTTGGTTATAGAGTTACCGAAACGTTTAAATCTCTGGCCTTTGCTGATTTAAAGTGCAGTCCCCTTGTTGTGTTTTTTGTGTGCATGAGTGTGTATTTTTGCTACAACAAAAGCACAAAAAGGATCATTTGCATTATACATGTACACAGGTTGAAACAAGAATGCCTTGGACCATCCCATAAATAAAGCCTCAAGTGTTTTTATTCCCATTCATTAAAGAGGCGAAGGAAAAGACTTGGACCACGGCCTTTTCACATATCCAATATCTCGCTGTGAAACGAAGCAATTAGCCGGGTTTGACAGCAAGCTCTACTACAATAGGTAGTTAACAGAGTGAATGAAAACTCATCTCACTTTGGTGCTCTTTAGGCTTTAGTGGCATTCTCCGGGCTGAGCGTATGCAAAAGTACCGAGTTAAAAAGTTCAGCTCCTGTCTACAGGATGGCCTTGGCCTTCTCATTGAGGCAAACACAATGTAGCCCAAAGGTTCCAAGATTAGCTACAGCTTTAAATACCCTTTAACCTTGTGTGTATAGGGTGCTACATCACTCAACTGCATTATTAGCAGTCCCAGAGACAGGAGTGCCTTGACAAAGCTGTAGCCTCCCTTTTCTAAAAAAAAAAAAAAACTAAGTACCACAGGTTAAATCTAAATATATAATACATTGAAAATACTCTTCCAAAAGATTAAAGTAAATGAATTGAGCAGTATGCTGTGAAATGCAAAAGATAAGTCCAGAGGATCTGCTTTGGTAAAATGTGAGCGTTGACTATAGGGATGGCATGGCAACACACCAGTGTGTCCCAAAGCAGGAACCTCCAGGGATCCCTGAGAGAAATCCTGGAGGACTGTAGCTTTATTGTTTTTTTCACAGATGACACAACGAAGAAAACGTCACAGTGGGAAAAGCACAGGTGTAAATAATCAAATCAATGATGGCTGAATTCCATTTAGCTGCTTCAGTTTCAGGGCCCTGATATTGCGCAACTGCTATATATACACATGTTATGTGTATATGTACAGCATATGTATATATGTTATGAGTACCAAGTCAAAATATCTGCTCTGAAAACAAGCCCCTCCCCCGGCATAATACATAATTAATATTATTAGTTTTTTCTTCACACAATATAACCTAAATACTTCTAAGAAGATGTTACTAAATCTCAGGTCTCATGCATTTCTATTTAGGAGCGCTTGAGGAAGTTTGGGAGTTCTTGTTTTATTCTACACTGTTCCTCTCCCTCCACTATAGCGACCTGTTTAAAATTCAGCACCATGTTGCAGAGGACCTGAATGGACAGCAACCCTAACCACCCTAAAACAGGGCCAGATATTAACTGTATAGGCCCCTTAGTAAATTTTACAGCTGGTATACTGAATCCTCAAAATAAAGATACAGTGAGAGAAACACTATATACTATATGCAAAACACACTATCAAACTCTATAATAAGCTTGGTTAACTTTGACTTTTGTCTCAATATTGTCTCAAATACATTTTTGTTTTCCTTAAAACGACCCCATAATGGCATGACACAATTAACAGATAAACATTTTTTTTTCTGCAAAGAAAATACTCTGTAAACTATTAAGATGCCAATAAATCTGCCATACTAAACGTTTGTGCTTATTATAAAAGGAATAAAAAACTCACTTATTATGCTATATAAAAAACTGAGATGTCATATTTAGCTTACGATTTGTACTATTTAGGATTATTTGATGCAAATTTTTTTCACAATAAAATCACAAACCACAAAGCAAAACTATTTTCTTACCTTTTAGAGTTTAAAGCCTGAGGAATCCCCTCTCTTTTTTTATCGGGAATGAACACAACGTTACGGAGGTCATTTCTACTTTCGGTTATCTAGCTTTATGACAGGCATTTAACACTCATACAGCTAGATAACCAAAGACAGAAACAGACCCCCTCTCACAGTGATGTAGCCCGACATGATGCTGACGTGATCTAGAAGGAGGATGAAGATTTTTTAGTAGGCCTAGAATATTTAAAAACACATTTATTATTGTTTAAATACGGGCCACTGAGAATACTGTAACAGCAGCCTGGCACGAAATGATATGAGGAGATCAGATGTGTAGCCTACATTTAAACATTTAGGCTAACACATATTGTGTGTGTGTGTGTGTGTGTGTGTGTGTGTGTGTGTGTAAAGAAGCTTCAAACTTAAGCATCCAGCCGTCAAATATTCCTGTCGTGATATATAAGGTGTTTGGTTGTAGGCCTATTCAATTTTATAGTGACCTAATTCTACTTTATGTAATATAAATGTCTCATTTTATAAGGCTATATTTGAAAAGCCTCTTTCAAAAAAAGATATGTTTACTGTAGGCTTCAGTAAGAAAATAAAAAATTATTATTATTATTATTATTAATAAATTAAAAAGGTTATATAGGCTAGCCTACATAGGCCTATATATGTGGGGAGCCTATTGCATTAGCATTTCTTGCAATTAACACCCTATAAGGAATAGGGCATAATATTACATAGTTAACAGTGTCAAATGTTTATTGTTATAAACTCCGGCAAAAGACATAGGCTATTAGAAAAACAAGCAAGTCACATTTTACGTATTAAGTAGCATTTAAATAAATAACACACTCACACAGTTAATTTGCAGGAAAAGCCCTGTATTCCGCAAAGCTATTCTGTCAAACTACCCTCTCCTTTTAAACGAGGTATTTTTCATTTAAGGCAACATTTAGACCCACTGCTGGCCTGCCATGCGATTTTATATGGCTATAGGCTACATCTTAACACACCCAATGAATGACTGGTGACATTTTACAACCTGACTTATGTTGTAAACTCATAAAGATACATCCTTTAGAACACATGTTTGTATAGAGTAATAGCAGCTACTTTTTCAGCCTATTTTGTCTTACTGGATGATCATGAAAAGTCAGTGTGACCAAACTAAAGGGCGGCCTGAAAATGACCATGAACCTGAGACAGCGTTAGGTAAAGAAACGTCTCTTTAATGCAGCAGATTTAATGATGCTCCGAGATCAACAGCTGACTCTTTAAAAAAAAATCTCCTAAATGTGAATTGAGCTGGGTTTTAAGATGCTTTAATTCGCTCTGGGCTCTTCAGTGCTCCTGGGGGCAACGAATCCCTACTTTTAATGAGAGTTGCGATTGGCCTACTTCTGCTAAAACTAGACTAGTTCACATCACAAGGATTATCCGCATAAGCTATTACAGAAACCAATTTGTTACTGATCATAATAATATGCCGATAAGCTTGGTTTAATATTCTGGCACTTTCAAGAACAAGGGTTTTTGTCTGATTAGGGACCAGAGATAGCCTACCCTCATTTTAAATGGTCCGCAAGGGCGTCTGTGGTGGTTAAATAATGTTACCTCATGTTAAAAAAATAAAAATAAATAAAAACTGAACATACATCGTATGTGTCCCTAAATTCTCTGCATAAGACACATGGACATGGCATGATAACAGATTCAAAGCTGGTCAAATGTAGAGCCGTACGTGCAAATAGCCTATTGTGTATTCACACGCGCGTTTCTTACCTTTTTCATTAGCAAAGCAGACTCTGGAGAGAAATGTCCTCAACTTTAGGTCGTAACGAATTCTCCAGATGACATTTACTGCGTTTACATCGGGCCCTCGTAGAGAGTCAGCGCTGCTGCTCTCAGGTGCGTCTGGTTTCATCTTCAGTCGTCCAGCTTCTGCCTCTCCTCCGGTCTGCGCGCTTCCTCTATTCGCTCCCGCACTGACGTCATAGCAGGAGCAGCGGCGTGTTGACCAATCACAGAGTCCGCCGCCACCAAAGAATGTCCGAGCTCAGCAAGACGTGTCACTCCTAACAATTTTTGTCTTTCTTTTGGTTGATTTCTTCACCACTGCTTCTTCTACTTCATGTAGGCCTACTACTAATAATAATAACCAGACAAACCCTTTTTCCAGTGGTCCATTCTGGAGCTTTTGATCATATGGAGTTATGCATATTGTAGATATTCAAATTTCCTTCTTTTTCCTGAGGAGTTGGAGGGATCTTCATCCATGTTGGCTTTGATATTTAAAGTTCATCCTTGACCCTGGAAGCAGCAGGTGACAAAACAGCATCACCTCAAGGTCCATTTAAAGCTTTTGTGGGGCTTTTTATAATTTCACATTATTTTCATCAGTAGCCTATGAAGTAGCCTAGTATTTCTTAAACTTATATAGGCTATATCAATGTATATTTATAATTTCTTTTAAATAAACGAGGCCATATTGTGATCTACTATTGAAGAAAAAACCTCAAATGCACAATTCCACAAAATGGCGTCATCAGAATTTCAAAGGTCTTTTTCAGTCAGCCTTCAAGTCTTAGTGAGAATCTAGCTCAACTTTAAATGTGCCTGCAGTTCTTCAACATGTAGGCTAAGTTATTGCACTCCTTTACCAATTTCTCAGAAAATCAATTCCACATGTCCTGATTTACATTATCAAAAGGGATAGCCTAGTTCTAATGTTGATCCACTGCCATTATATAAATAGGCATAGATAATATGCCACGCCCAAGGTAACACTGCCACGGTGGCTCAACATAACAACAATTCTGGTGACCTATAGGCGGGCAAATTGTGCTACCCAGAGCCATAGAGAGAGCTTCTCTATCACTCTGGTGCTACCTATAGGTTAATATTTTATTTCATCACTGGAATTTTTCTTTACTGGCATACTTGTTAGGTGTTTATATTTTAGACAAGTGAGCAAGAGAAAATTATTTCCCTTCCTACGCTGCTCATAGGGTTTCACAGGCTGAAAGATGTGAGCATTCTCCACAAATGAAAGATCTTTGGGGTATGAGCCTGTGTGGAGAACACAGGGGCCATGGCCAGTATGAACAGTTCCCAGATATCGTTAGGATAAAATGATTAGTGAACTTTTAATGTCTGTAAAGTACACTGGAACCAAATGAAAATACATTAAGAGTCATTCCCATTGTGTCTTTTAGCCACGTTTACAGTAAACAACGGCAGAATGTAAGACTCAAACCTGGGTTAAGCTACTCTGAATATTAAATTTCAAATGCGCGAAGAAAGATTTAATCATAATCACTTTTAAAGTGTATGGTCGGAATGCTTTTATTTTTTTAAAGCTTTCACTACATTCCAGTTTAGGGATTGGAGGAGTTAAGATACCTTAACTCACATTTATTTTAAAATAAATGGTTTGACCACTAAGCAGAAATATTATTTGAATTGGGCTAGCTCAACATAGCCAGTGTAAAATAGCCAATTTCCCCTCCAGATTATGTTTGGAATCACAGAGGAATGAAAAATGCATTCAAGTTAGATTTTAATCTGCAGTAGCCTATGAATCAATTTCTCATGGAAGAAAAAAATCCTACCATATATACATGATTTATAATCCAAACACTTACTAAATGAACTAGTATATAGGATATTAAGTTATGATTGAATGATTTTTTATTTATCTTTTCAAGACAAGCATGACTGATGATGATTTTGTGCAGTTCCTTTTCTTTTGCTCATTTATTCATCATGTGGTGCACTGAAGCACACGTCTCAGCGTAAAGGCCTCAAACAGATTTCAACTGTCTACATTTTCATCAGACTTCTTTGTTTACATATATATAATGTTGCACGGTATCTGAGGTTACATCAGCATTTCCTGGAGGTATAGTGGGACAATTTCAATCAAACATTGGAGACAGGGTGTCCCAATCACTCCATTTCAAACTACTAGACTCATGCTATATTTAGGGGTCCTTACATCAGATGTAGCCCTGTGTTTTCTATCGTAGCCGCTTACAGAAGCAAGAAAAACAACATGCAAAACTAAGCTGTTTAAAAAACTATATGCTTTTACCTCTCAAGAATTTGCAGATAGCCTTCATGGTGTTCAACCAACAGTAATAGAGTAGGAAAAAATGCAAAATGCTCTCATCTTTTATTGACATAATAGTCAGACTGATACATTGGCAACATGTGACGTGAACACTCAGCAGCATGGCATGCACAAGGCACAGCCATACAGTAGATACAGTTTGTGGGAACTTTGGAGACTCTCATCCATCGCCCCTCTTTTTCTTTCACTCACACACACACACACACACACACACACACACACACACACACACACACACACACACACACACACACACACACACACACACACACACACACACACACACACACACACACACACACACACACACACACACACACACACACACACACACACACACACACACACACACACAGCAGAATGGCTGTACAGAAGGAGGTAATCTTCATAGTATTCCAAAGATTATGTCTGGCTGAAAAAGAATAAATGATCAGTGAATTCATGTTCAATCTCAATGAACACTGACATGTTAACAGGACAACTGTAGATGAAAAAAGGCAGCAGTTTGTCACTCACACGCTGCAGGAGGTGCTGTCCCGTGAAAGAGCGGGTGTCTGCAGGCTGGCCATCCTCTCCCACTGCCTTGCAGCGTAGGTAACCATAGAGATTAGCCACTTGGAGGGAAATACTAGCGACCACAAGTGACTGGGGGAAGACACAGAGACGAAGCATTTACAGTAAGAGGGACATTATGTGATGCGCCTCTACTGCATATGCAGAGCATGCACACACAAGCCAACATGTGTCTCACCAGCCATTTAATCTTCAGGGAGAAGAGGGAGGTGAAGAAGAAGAATGTCCATATGAGAGGACAGACGATGAGTCCCAGCCAAAATATCCTTGCCTCTGCCTCTGTCCCAGTGTTTTTGCCCCGGGAGGCCTGCGAGCGCACCCACACAAACACACAAAATAGCAATGCACACATGTTTAATATCCCCAAAATGCTCTTTCACATTCAAAATGGCAACAATGTCTTACTTTTTTGGCTTCAAACACCCAGAGGCTCTTTCCATCCTCGTCGATCTGATTCCACCAGCGTAGGCCCACCAACAGCCTGCCAGTCACATTCTGAAACAAAGGAAAAATGTGAGTAGGCCTAATGTAAACCAATGAGGTGAAAGAAAGGGATTGATCAGTAGGCTACTGAAGTGCACATATAGACAAGAAAGGGATGAGGCATAGGAAAGTAAGTGGAATTAGCTGCTGGCCTAGTTGCCCTCTCACCTTGACAGACCAGAAGTCAAAGGAGAGCAGAGTGATGATCAGGACAAAGCACGATGCAAAGTTCTCGCTGATCCAGTCACAGAGCAAATAGGTGACAATGGCAACCACCCGGAAGAACAGGTGAAAAAAGGAGGCGAGGGGGTGTCTAAACCAAAGGCACAAGATTAAACATGATGAAGAGTCTAAAATGCCACTAGAGCACATAATTAAAGCAAGCCGAGACAAATTCGTTGCTGAAAAAACACATGTGAGAGAGCATAACTCCAAGTAAATTGTTGCGATTTGTTTACGTTTTAAGTGATTTAAATTACACTAAGTTGGCATGCATCCTTTTTTATTTTATAGGCGTATTAGTCTAACCTATAATTAAAGCAAAATAGAAAAACATTGTCCAAGACAAATTAGTTCATTTGACAATAATCACGTCCTGCATTGCACCTTATGACTGCGCTTCTCCGCGCCTTCTCCTGCTCGTCAGCAGCAAAGTCCAGCTCAACATCCTCCGTATCATCCGCCATCGTCTGACAAGCAACGACAAAACACAACAGGATCAAATCATCCCAGAGCATCGAACAGACCTAGCTAAAACAATAGCCTACGACAAACACTAGCTACATTTAGAGAGAGACAGAAAATACCCATCCGTTTAGGTTCGTTGATGTGTAAAGTAAAGCCTAGTAGCCTACCTTTACGGGAACGCGAGGCTGTATTATAGGGCTGGAATAAGCCAGGTGTTGCAGTGAAATAAGACCGACACTGCATCCTCGGTCACTGTAATTCACATCCACATCAGAGCTGGGTTTAAAATTATTGCAAGGTCAAATTGATATTTTAACACTACCATAATGCTCATTCTCGCATAGCATTGATGACAGATAACGGATCTACATTATTGGTAAAGGCAACAAAGAGGCGAAATATTTTCATCAATATCACAAAACAACGACCGCGGCAGGACTCGAACCTGCAATCTTCTGATCCGAAGTCAGACGCCTTATCCATTAGGCCACGCGGCCACAATACAAGAACCGTGGGAGCATAATTTCTTTTTAACAGTGATTTTGACAATTCTTATCTTGAATTTGTGGGATTGTTTTATGTCAGGTGTTATGGCTAATCCATTTTGCCCATTCAGAAACAAAAAAACACGAACAAAAACAGCGTGGGGGCTATGATATTTATCGAATCATTTGTTTGTATTGGTAGAAACCGATGCAGTCATCCGGACCGATTGGGGTCGCTAGCGCCTCGTCTTCTGGCTTTGGTCTTAGAACTCCAGCGTGGGTTGACAACATCTATGGTTGACATGCTTAGTTGCTGTAAGAACGTCATTTGTTGTGGAGTGATTTAACATATATTTTGGTTGATTACTTTAACGTTATACCTCACAATACATTTCGGGTGAGGTGTCTTTTTTGCTTTTAGCGAGTCTATTTAACAAGCGCAGGATTAGACAGCTATATAGTTATTAAACATGTTAGCAGGTTGGTGGTAACGTTAGCTTATATTATTTTTAACCAAATAAATAAGACTAATTGACTGTTCTGCGTGTGGAATTTAGCGTTACCTAACGTTACTTTACTATGCTAAGTTACAATAACTAACGTTTAGTCCAGCACTTTACTTAATTACTTTCTCTTAACGTTATGTCTAATTATTGTTAAAGTTGGGTGATAATAACTTATCTGAGTGAAATATATGTAGCTGTGTTCTTGGGCCAATACATTTTCAGCCATTAAACAATATTACACTTGCAAAATCACACATTTTAAGATAAAATCAAACATCATTATCTGTATCTAGAATGTGTCTAGTACCTAGATGCAGCTGTATTTCTAGTCCCAGTTTGTGCCTCTCATTACATTACATGAGAGACAAACAGGCTAAAATGTATCATGTCAGAAAATTGATTGTCTCAATTGGTTGTGTCTTTCAGCTCTAGTGTGAAGTCCTCATGAGGTGATGCTGCATGTGTTGCGCTGTCCTTCACAGAGGACTCTCATCTCTCTACAATGGAGGTGTTTACGCTCCCTCTACTCCACCAAGCCTCACTCTCTTCAGGGCGAGGTCTCCACAGAGACCCGCCTGAACCCCCTTAACATTCAGATGCTGTCAAAGAACCTCCACGACCAGATCTTTGGGGTGCTGGAACCAGAGCACAAAGAGGATGATGTGGAGCGCAGCGTTAGGCACCTGCAGAAACATCAGCTGTGGGGGAAGGAAACTTCACTGTTGCCTGAAGTGGAGCTGAAGCTTCCCCAAATGTATGGCAAAAATATTGATGAGCACTTTCGTGTCTTGGCCCAGAAGCAGAGTCTTCCCTACCTCGAGGCTGCCACCAAGCTGCAGCTGGCTGAGCTCCCTCCCATGCCACAGGAATGGAGCTGGGAGGTTGGATGGACACGCTATGGGCCCAATGGGGAGAGTCAGAAGGTTGATTTTCCAGAGGAGTCGGCACTGGTGTTTGATGTGGAGGTGTGCATAACAGAGGGACAGTGTCCCACACTGGCTGCTGCTGTGTCTCCCACTAACTGGTGAGGAACAAGCAAGAATGGTTAAGATCGTGTAAAAAGGAGAAATGCACCGAATGGCAGTAAACTGTTTATTGGAAAGATTGATTTGCTTTATTGTGGTGTGGCTCTTTGGGTTGAGTTGTTTTGTTTAATAAGCAGAGGATAATGTACAAGTTTGTATTTGTAAAAATGGGATGTGGATGTAAATAGGCAACAGTTAGATTTTTATTTTCCCAATGTGTATATTTTTCACTTGCCAGGTACTCCTGGTGCAGTAAGCGTCTGATTGAAGAGCGGTACTCCTGGTCAAATCAGTTGACCCTAGCTGACCTCATCCCCTTGGAGACCCCTATCAACTCTGCCCGCCCATCTGGGGGGCAGTGGAAGGAGAGGCTCATAGTAGGCCATAATGTCAGTTTTGACCGAACTTACATCAAGGAGCAATACTTATTAAAGGTCAGTATTAAGAGGGTGGTGTGTGTCCTATTTGGCTCTTTATGAAAAGTTTGTTTGCATCTTTATTGTATGATTTATTGATCCTCGTTGTATGAGTAAAATTAGCAAATATGCCAAGTAGCATGTACCTGCCTGTGTATGACATTACAGTTTATGTACAGCACACTCCAGAGAAAAATGTGTTTTTTGCCCTAAAGGGTTCTAAGGTACGCTTCATGGACACCATGAGCCTTCACATGGCCATCTCTGGGCTGACTGGGTTCCAGCGCACACTGTGGATGGCCAATAAGCTGGGTAAAAGGAGGGGTCTTCAGGAGGTCAAGGAACACATAAAAAAAGCTGGACAGAAAAGGGAGGGTGCAACGGTTTGTGTCCTTTTTTTTTTTTTTTATTCACCATATTTCAGCTACAGCATGCATTATTCTTTTGGTTAGGTTAGTCACTTTTATCATCAGCAAAACTCAATGTGACTTGATGTTTTTGTGTTTAGATTGGCTCCTGGGACTGGGTTAATATTGGCAGCATTAATAACCTGGCTGATGTACATGCTCTGTATGTGGGAGGGCCGCCACTGCAGAAGGAGGCCAGAGAGACGTTTGTGAAGGGCAGCATCATGGATGTCAGGAACAACTTCCAGGTCAGATGTTCATGCCAAATCCTGTATCTGAATGTCTGTAATCAAAGGCCAAATGTATTCATATTACGTTGCATTCAACTCCTCTAATGACTTGCATTCATCATGACGTACAGACAAATACATTTGGCTTTGCTGACCTCTACAGGAGTTAATGCAGTATTGCGCCATGGATGTAGAGGCCACACATCAAGTCTTCACAGAACAGCTTCCCCTCTTCATGGAGAGGTCAGCAAAACCCAACCAAATATTTTCTATTAACCTTCATATTTCATATATATATATATATATATATATATATATATATATATATATATATATATATATTTTCTAGCCAAGAATATGATTGCTTTGACCACAGTGCTGCATAATAGTGCCTTCTCTTTTTTCCTTAATAAGGTGTCCTCATCCAGTGACGTTTGCAGGAATGCTGGAGATGGGTGTGAGCTACCTTCCTGTCAATCAAAACTGGGGGCGTTACCTGGAAGATTCTCAGGACATTTACGAAGAGCTTCAAAAGGAGATGAAGAAGTCTCTGATGACTCTAGCAGACGATGCCTGCCAACTGCTGCAGGATGACCGGTGAGAATTTTACTTCCATAACTCCAAGAAATAGGTGCTTTAAAGTGCTTTATATAAAAACATCCACATTGTATATATGTTTTTGTTTATTTAAGATACAAAGAAGACCCCTGGCTTTGGGATCTTGAGTGGGATGTGCAGGAGTTCAAGCTGAAGAAAGTAGCAGGCAGCAAGAAGAAACACTCCAAAAAAGCAGCTGAAACACAAGCTGCTACTCCTCTTCCAGACTGGGAAGAAGGTATAAGCCCACATCTACATCTGGGCCACATTTGCAAAAGCAATGTTATATCTGTCTTCATTTTTTAAGATAGCTGTTTTTAGTTCAAATATTATAACAACAATGCAAAAAGGCAAAAAAATAACAGATGAGATGATTCAGTTGAGTGGTTGCGATATTAGACCCAGGTCCACCCTCTGAGGAGCAGATGGCAGGCCATTGCCCCGGCAGGCTGGCTGTGGAGAAGCTGAAGGAAACGGTGAATCGACTTCCTAAGAGAAGGCAACATCTGCCTGGACATCCAGGGTAAGATCACTCCCCAAACACCACAGAGCCATTTTAGCTTTCAGTTTCCACTGACATGACAAGTCAGTCCTATACTTTACTTTCTGGTACAAGTACTACATTATTGAATATTTTTAATTGAAGTAATGTCTTGTCAGTTTTAGTTTTTCTGGTGTCACTCACTTATCACTTATTGATTTTAGCTAATGTTGACATATTGTTCATTTTGTATTGTTTTTGTATTCTACATGTTCGGGAAAAAAAATGAATAAAGAGTCCTTCTCCGCCCCTTACTGTGTCCTTCAGGTGGTATCGTAAGCTGTGTGAGAAGATGTCTGAGGAGGACAGCTGGTCACCTGGAGCCAACCTCATCAGTCTACAGATGAGAGTGACTCCTAAGCTGATGGGCCTGACATGGGACGGTTTCCCCCTGCATTACACAGAGAAACATGGGTGGGGCTACCTGGTACCCGGACGCAGGGATAACCTGGTATCTGAGGAGGAAAGTACAGGGCCTGTGTGCCCACACAGGTACTTAATGCACTGTGGTTATGCCATCAAGACGTGAACTAGTCATTATTAAGTCTTTCATTTTCACAGCATAGCATGCATGGGTGTTTATTTAAGCATTTGTTTTGTCCCACAGAGCTATTGAGAGTGTTTACAGAGAGTATTGTGGGCAGAACAGTAAAGTGCGGACTGAATATCTGGACTGCAACCCTTCAGAGGACCTCATGTTGACAGACAGCACAGTGTGGGCAAAGGTGCAAACGCTCATCCTGTAATTTACCTCATTTTTGTGATATTAACAAGAAGTTCTCTTTTTCAAAAATATCCATAATTCTGCTGTTTAGAAATCATACAAAAGAGATGTTTGTTTTTTTTAACTTTAAACCGTTCATCATAACCATAGAACAGATAAGTGACGAAGGTGATTGTCTGTACGAACATTGTTATAGACCAACAGGAAAAGCGAGTAGCTAATGCAGCATGACTTTCCATCATGCAGATTCGCCAAACAGTAATTAAGGCTATAAATAAAGGGCTCAAGTGTTGAATCCTCCTTGAATCCTTTGACCTGGTGTCGGTGTTTCATCAGTGCTACTTGGAGACAATGATCAGACCCAGGGGCTCTGGAATAATACAATGGGATGACATAGGTGTGTGTTTCTTAATTTCGCCTCAAGGTGGAGGAGTTAGGTTCCCTGGAGAGTCTGACAGAGGAAAATGGAGTTAGAATGACGAAAAATGGGGAGAAGAAGAACATCCTGGTGAGTGAAATAGTTGTTGTCATTAACAGGTGCTTTATGACTTTGTATCATGAACACCTCTCAGAACTGTATTGTGCCGTTTAATTGTCAGTTCCTTTTACAGCCTTGTTAATATGGAATGGTACTATCTGTTCTAACATGCAGTGTGTTGTGGTTTTTTATTCACATGGTTATTTATTTCACCTGTGCTAAAATTGAAAGTGACTTATTGTGATTTGTTACATTCTGTATCAACAACAGTCTCAAGATCCACATTATTTCCCAGAGAAGAGTCACTGCCATTATCACCATGGAAATGGCCCCTACAACGATGTAGATTTCCCAGGGTGCTGGTTTTTCAAATTACCTCATAAGGTGAAGTTTCGCTGTTTACCTTTCGAGTGTCCCGAATAACTACGGTAGCAATGGCACACTGTCACTTCATTGACTCACTTTCATCGTCTCACGTGTGTTTCAGGATGGTAATCAAAACAATGTTGGCAGTCCTTTTTCAAAGGACTTCCTGTCCAAGATGGAGGATGGTACTCTCAGGGCAGGACATGGTGGAACCAACGCTACACGAGCCCTGGAGATCAACAAAATGATGTCCTTCTGGAGGAATGCCCACAAACGTATAAGGTACCTTGTCAGTTTCCACCATACTGTTATTCATCTTTTTGTCATAAAGATGGCAAATACACGATTTGACTGTCTTTATAGCTCTCAGATGGTGCTGTGGCTGCGAAAGGGAGAGCTTCCTCGTATTGTCAGCAGGTGCGTCTGGTATATCAATAGCTATCCTGTGTTGATTCATCAGCCATATAGTAGGGGAAAAAAATCATTGCTGTTTATAACAACATTTCTGTCTCCCAAAGACACAAAGAGTTTGATGAAGAGGGCCAGTATGGTGCCATATTACCTCAGGTTATCACCGCTGGAACAGTCACACGTAGGGCTGTGGAGCCCACGTGGCTGACTGCCAGTAATGCACGGGTAAGAAGCAGTGCCGACAAAGGAAAAAAAATAAAAATAAAACATTGCACGTCTGAGATTACTGACTGTAGTAAGTTTGTATGGACCGTTTTCTTTGTGTCCACAGCGGGACCGGGTGGGCAGTGAGCTGAAGGCCATGGTGCAGGTCCCACCTGGATATCACCTGGTGGGAGCAGATGTAGACTCTCAAGAGTTGTGGATTGCTGCTGTGCTCGGAGAGGCTCACTTTGCTGGCATTCACGGTGAGATTTGTCCCTTTTTGAAATCTTAAATAGTTCTTACTTAAACCTAAACACCATATTATTAAAGTTGTAGAGGACAATACACTTTTTTAGTTTAAAAAAAAAAAAAATCTATTATAGTGTCAACAAACAGCATCTGACGTTCTCTGTGTTCATCTGGAGTCTCTGCTGGGTTCAGGTTGCACAGCGTTTGGCTGGATGACCCTACAGGGAAAGAAGAGTCAGGGCACTGACCTGCACAGCCGCACTGCCGATTCTGTGGGCATCAGCCGAGAGCATGCCAAGGTGTTCAACTATGGACGCATTTACGGTGCAGGACAACCCTTTGCTGAGAGGCTGCTAATGCAGTTCAACCACCGCCTTGGTCAGACAGAAGCTGCTAGAAAGGCCAAGCAGATGTACGCCTTAACAAAGGGCATACGCAGGTAAGCTCAACAAGTTCAATAGTTGCGTGTTCAGATAAAGATTGTATTTTTAGTTGGTTCGGTTCAGTTGTTCGCGCAAAGGCGATTAAGTTGAGCTCTAGTGCTACACGTTTGTGTTTTATACCAGATACCAATTGTCAGAGGAAGGTGAGTGGCTGGTCAACGAACTGGGTATAGAGGTGGAGAAGGAAGAAAATGGAACTGTCACCCTGCAGGAGTTGCGGAGGATCACTAGACTGGTGTCACAGTGGTGAGGGAGCCAGTAAAACCTCACACAAACATCCACAGACAATTGTCAGGATCCTTGTCAGAATAATTTTTTGACACTCAGAACAGATTCTTCCACGCCCTCTCGGTTGCTCTGTTCCCTCATGCTCCGTCTTTCTCTGTTCCTCAAACGCCTCAGCTCTCGTCGGAAGAGGTGGGATTTGGTCGAGAAACGCCTGTGGGCTGGAGGTACAGAGTCGGATATGTTCAACAAGCTGGAGAGCATTGCTCATTCCGCCCAGCCTGCCACTCCGGTTCTAGGCTGCAGGATTAGCAGAGCGCTGGAGCCCAAGGCAGTTAAGGATGAGGTGAGGCAGTGCTGATCAGTGGGACAGACCAACTCTTAACATTAATCTAATCAATATAGTAGCAATCAATTAGCATGAGCAGCCAAAACTGTTTTAAAGAAGAAACCCTTAGCATAGAAATGGAGGCTTTTTCCTAAATAATGGTCCAGTGTTACTGCTAATGTTCTCTGAACCACAGAATCTCCACTTTGTCTTTATAGTAAGATGGGGCTATATTTCTTTTGTCAGTTCATCACAAGCAGAGTGAACTGGGTGGTCCAGAGCTCTGCAGTGGACTACCTACACCTGATGCTGGTGGCCATGAAGTGGCTCTTTGAGGAGCACGACATCGACGGCCGTTTCTGCATCAGCATCCACGATGAGGTGCGGTACCTCGTTCGCAGCGAAGACCGTTACCGAGCAGCGCTGGCACTTCAGATCACAAACTTGCTAACAAGGTCTGCTCGCAGCTTAGAATTGATTCTTCCTTGTCAGAATATCCAGTAGACTGTAAACTTGACAGCTTCTCTGAGCGCGTGCTTGTGTCTCCTGCAGGAGTGTGTTCGCCCATGCGTTAGGCATGCAGGACCTTCCCCAGTCTGTAGCCTTCTTCAGTGCAGTTGACATTGACCAGTGCCTGAGGAAGGAGGTCACCATGGACTGTGTGACCCCCTCAAACCCCACAGGTCTGGAAAGAAGATACGGCCTACCACCTGGTGAGTTCTGCACACCATCATTTTTTCTGTAGTATGGGGTATATATGTATTGTACAAATGTGGGATATAAACAATTTGCATAAAAAAGCAGAAGGGTAAAAGGATCAAAGCCCTGCAGGTGTGAAATAAATCATTTTGTGTATATTTAAAGAAGTTGTTATAGGAGGGTACCTTAAGCATGAATTAATACATACAATATTTAAGTACATCCACATGTCTCACTCAAAAAAATCAAACTGTACAACTATATCTAAGCCAAGATGCCATTTTCCAGTGACCTTCCAGTTTACACTGCATTACACAGCCTTGTGTGACCTGGCCAATAGAGTAAAAAGGTCTACTAAAATAATGTACAATGTAGTTATTAATGTAACGGAATGAAATATTTATTTTAAAACAGCACTTGATATAAAGCTAGGCTGAAAATCTCTTCAGGATTCATATACGTGTATTGGAAACCATAGATCCTCCTGTTCCCTTTGTGTAGCCAAGGACTGATAAAGTAGTGCCATCTTAAGTACTACTATATGTAGTTACAACTGTACTTTCTCTAAAACAGTTTATCTAGATTGGATTGCTAATCCTTGACAAATCTTCAAACAATGTAAAATAAAAATTACAATTTTGACATTAGTCAAAAAGAACAGATACAATTGACATTTCCCGTGTTTCAAAATACATGTCATATACAAAATACATTTTTCTTTTCAACACAAACAGAGTGTTAAACAATGTGTGCAAACTTTCCACAGGTGAGGCCTTGGACATATACCAAATCATTGACGTCACCAAAGGCTCTCTGAACAAAGGAAGATAGCACTTTGTAGGCCAAGCGACTGTTATTTAGAACAGCTGTTCAGCAGCTGGCCAAGTTCAAGATCAGTGAAGAATCTGGAGAAGTGTGTATGGAACAGAGGCTTCGCTCACTGTTTTCTCTTCTTCTGTTTGGGTTCGTGTGTCTCCTCTGCATCCTGTGACTCTGTGGTCTGAAAGGAATGGAAGAAAAACCGTGAGAGCTCAGCCATCAGAGGACTAGTGTGTTCAGAGCACTTCAATGCAGAACGGATGCATTTAAAACCTCACAAGGGAAATATATTTGAACAATTAGCTCAATCTGCATAGTTAAAACAACTCTTCTTTATTAACTAATGTAATCAAGTAAAGGAGGAAAGAAAGAAGAAATAAAATTGCACTGTGGATGGAAAGATGGAGCGGATCTTTGGAGCTGCTAATTACGGTATGAGATTGCACTTACCGCCTGACTGTCGTCCTGTTCCTGCATGGCTGCGTCCAGAGAAGCAGCGTTGATGCGGAAATCTCTTGAGGTGCTCAGCTTCATGTACTGCATCAGATTTACCTGGACAAACATACAGGTGTTGGTGACAAGTAGGAGTAGCCTAACTGATAACACAGCACTAACGGGGAGCTTTCTGTATTTTGCAAGTCTCTTTATGTTTTCTGACAGTCCTATTTTGTCAACTACCTCAACCACCTCATCACATTCACACATACCTTTGACTTCTTTGAGAGTGTGATGAGGTATTTCTCATACTGCTCAATACCGAAGACCACGTTAGGGATGGCTTTTGTCTCACGCAGGAGTTTTGCCTGCCGAGAGAGAGAGAAAAAGAACAGATCTAGATTAGCAAGTTCTGAATGGATTCAAAATCCAATTTGTTTGAGGCTCAAATGTTTTTAGTTGTACAGTGTATACATTTTTGTTTTATATAATAAAGAAACAAAAGTAAATGCATTGTATTACTCAATCACAATCATAACAATTACATAATTATAGGAGATGTCCTTACAGAGGCAGCAGTGTTCACTTCATTCCTTTTCTTTTTCTTCTTGTCATCTGCACCTCCACCACTAAATTCTCCACTCTAATAGAGAAAAAAGATCAATGTCATAATGAAAGATTATCATTTGTCTGAACACCTGGAGCTTTGGCAGGGACTCTACAGAACTGGACTGAGTTGTACCTGTGCGTATGTGATGAAAGAGTAGCACTGTGGTGTTAGGTGGGATCCCGACAGTTTGACCTGCACAGAAAACACTCCGTTAGCATGACATCAGATTTACTACAAGATTCAAAACAGAGAAACAATACCCCAGACTCACCAGCTTTTCAAAGCGTGCTGGCAGTGCACCGTGCTGGCTGGAACACACCTGGATGTACTAAAAACGACACAAATTCAATTAATGTCAAACTTGACTAGTCTTGCATTGCCAGACCTTCCTTCACAGCGCTGCGGAGGAGGGTCTGGCTAGTCCACACAACATTCCGGGATGGGAGAAAAACGTGCTCTGGTTTAGTGGCGTTTCTTTAAACCAATCACTTGGACAGAGCAACGGTGCCGCTGCAAAATAGCCTCGGGGAAGGAACTTGTTTTGGTGGAACGTGTACGTTCAAAGGTTGTTTTAGTCGTGCAACAGAAAACTCAGACTGGACAGATAGTCTAGCTAGCTGTCTGGATTTACCCTGCAGAGATCTGCGGAGCAGTTAACTATAGTCCTCAGAAATCAACCGCAGTTTAGAATGCCAACGCAAGAAAGCGGAAGGAAATCCGGCCGAAATGAGGGACATCCGGCGGCACCGGAACAATCCCGTTGATTTTGACTTAACTAGACAAACCTTATTCATACCGAGATCATAGTGGACAAATACGCACATATTTGACCAGGGTGGTGAGGATGGTGTATGTGCGACTCAGTTCTCTCAGCAGCGTAATGGTACAGGTGCCAGGCAGCAGGGCCGTCTGGACCAGCTCATTTAATGCGGTCAGAAGAGTCCCGAGCTGCAGCGTCACTGCTTTCTCTATTGGATCGTGCTGGCCTGTCGTCTGGGTGGCCTCCCCTAAATATCAGGGACGCAACATCACAGTAGTTTTAGTACCATTCCCTGAAAGAGATGCATCTCTTCCCTTATCCTCTCAACTCTCACCATTAATCCAACTGAGCATCAGTGAAAGGCTTCTTACCAGAACCCGATTTGTCAGATGCCGTCTGGCTTTTCTTTCTGGCGATCAGCCAGTCCACTTCATCGAGCACTCTGTCAACCTGAGAGAGGACCAGCAGCTGGGGCAAGACATTAAAAGTGAAAATGAAGATGGTGAGCACACTGCGCAAACTGATTCTGAGACATTGATGTTGAAGCAAATCAGAAGCTTCACTTACTGCTGCTGTGGTTGCAGTCTTCATGTTGACAATGGCAAAGTGAGACTGTTTTTCCACCTCCACATCCTGACCATACAGGAAGAAAAGTAAGAATGTAAAAATTGAGATATATAATAACAACCTGTACTTAAATCACTATAAATGGCTTGTAGCAACAGATGCCACCTACTGCCCTGCAATTGTTTTTTAAAAAAAAAAAAAAAAAAAAAAAAAAAAAAAAAAAAGGTATAATGCCAAATTGCTTGTGCTCTGAACACTGTATAGTGCAATTGTGTGTACCTGATCAATATCTCCCAGTTGGCTGTGGATGTCTTGGCAGAGTTCCAGCAACAGGCTTACAGGACTCTTATAAAGAACGTGCAGGTTAAAGAGAAGAGAGAGCAGGCCCTTGGAGAAAGCAGGATCCTCTAAAAGATAGAAAAACACAGATCTCAAAACACACCTTACTGTAGCTAACACAGACGCAAAGATTAAGTACGCAGTCACTCACCAAAACTGGTCTCCTTGCAGATTTTCACAGTCCACGTGATCATCTGCACAAACTATAGATGTGTTAGTGGAACAGGTGCTACAGAGTTTGTTGTATTAATAAGTGCACTTAAGAGTACCTACCTGTTGGGAGGAGGGCTTTAGCTGGCGCGAGAGCACACTCAAGATGCTGACCAGCAGCTGAGCCTCTTTGCCGTTAAATTCTTCCTCGCCTCCACTTAACTGTGTGAACAGCGCCCTCTGGTGACGGGCAAGGAAAATGTGATTTTAGTGTCGAACAGTACTCGCTATATTCAAAACACTGGTGTCTGATAGTCAAGTGGATTTGTATACCACATATCAAATGGCTCCTGCAACATTTTTTTATGAAATATTGTTTTGTATCTTAGACACATCCTATCAAAAAAATCTGTGCGGAAAAATAGAAAAGATTTCTGAAAAGGAAACAATGGATAGGTGTGACTTACACTTTTCCATCAGAAAATAAATGTTTGAATTTTAACCTTTTAAAATAAGTAGATAATAACCAAATCCATTCTGTATAGATGCACCTGAAACTGTCGGATGTAAAAGAAGTTCATCTCTGTAGCGCTGCCATCGTCTGGCTCGGCGTCGTCTTCCGAGAGGTCTGCGAAAAACACAAAATGTGATTGCTTCCTGTGTACTAATAAGTGTAAAATTCACTGCTTTTACAGTTGTTTTTTCCTGTGCGTGTCTAACCCATGGTGGAGAGGAGCTGGGCCATCCTGTCTGGATAGCGCTGCTGGCAAGTTGTGAAGATCTTGAGCAGACCTTCCAGACACAGCAGGGACAGGCTGGAGCGCTTCTCCTTCCTCCCCGCGTCTTCTACGACGCTGGGGATGTTGGTGTAACGCCACATCAGCACACTGAAAAAATGCAAAGACAGAACTCTCGGTCAAACAATGTCACAGACGACAAAACCATGAACACGGTCTAACTTAATGCTATTATTTAGGGAAGCCAAGGGATTCCGACCTTGTCATGTCACAGAGGAAGCGGAAAGTTCTGTCTGAGTTCTGTCCGTCTGGGCCATCTGTGTTACCAGTTTCCTCCAGCTGCTGGATCTTCTGTACAGCCACATTTACTGCATAACGCACAAATTCTCCACTTGAGCGAAGCACTGAGAGAGCCTCCTCTCTGCTCTGAGTACTGTCTCTAAAAAGAAAGAAATTAATTGTTTGTTACATTTGTGCGACTACTTACATTTTCAGCAAACAATCCAGTGGTAATTAACTATTTAAATACATAGTTTTAATGTTTTTTAGTTGTCAATACTACTCTTGATTTAATGCACATTTATTTACATAGTATTTCTAACTTTTAGCTCTTAAAGTTTGCTTAGTATTTGTAACTGTCCTTTTGATCAACGCTATACAAAGTGTACAATGAGTGCATTCCCTGATGAATACAGTATTTATAAAAGCTGTTTTCATGATTTAATTTAAGAAAATGTGATCTTTGTATTCAGACAGAGCCAGTAGGTGTAACAGTAATCCATGTGAACATAACCACTGAAAGCAGTTACCTAAAGAGCACAGTGAGAAGAGTTGATACGAAGCCCAAAGACAGTAAACTGCGGGGGGTCTTGTGTGAAGGCACTCGACCCTTTCCGGATTTCTCCTTCAGGATCTCAGACAGTTTGTGGTAGCGGTTGAACAGCTCCATGAGCTCCTCGAAGCGGCTTTTACTGCAACGCACATAGGTAAGCACACAGATAAGAAAAATGCACCACTTTAATAACACTTCAGCTACAACGTCCTAACCATAGAAAGAGAGGTGGTTGTTACCTGTACTTGGCTTTGATGAAGTTGTACTCCATAAGGATCTCATACACTCCCATCACCAGCACAGCATAGATACTATTCTTCACCCCAACACTAGATCCCACGGAGAACTCAGCTGACTTGTCCTAAACAACACACAGACAGAACATGGCTTAAGACGATGCTTCCAGTGCCACAACAAATAACTGGCAAGTGTCGGGACAACCGTGGAAGCTAATGTGGAACGAGGAACAATGGCAATAGAGGACATTGGATACAATTTAAAAAGAAAATGTTCATTAATTCATTCTTAGTTACAGATGCTTATTTGCTTTATGCTTGCACATCTTAAGATTCCCCATATTATCTTTGACCAGACTACTCGTTTTATTAACGGTTAGTGCTTCCTATCTTACAGATTTGTGCAGGTCACTGAGACACAAGTAAGACCAATTAAAAAAAAAAAAAAAAGAAAAGCATACTCCTACTGTTGACAGTAAAAGTAGAGGCGTTAAAGACTGAGCCGAACATTACACAATGGAGTTCAGTGTACATGTTTTCTTTTACAGTGTGCACTCCTGTCTTGAATGCATACCAATTCAAAATCCTCCAGTTCACTCTTGATCATGCGTCTTGTCATGCTCTCTAGGATTGTCTGTAGTTCAGACTGGCATCCCTCTTCCTCCTCCTCCTCCTCCTCACTGTCGTCATCTTTGGGGTTGGCCGTTCGGCGCGTGTTCTGCAGCCATAGCAGGCAATGTACAGTACAGCTCACCAGATGGGCCTAAAATGGAACAAACACTATTTATAGTAAGACATTAACACAGCAAAAAAAAAATAAAAACAATCGCAAAAATGCACCAATGCTGTCGGAGTACCAGTGGCTCCTGGAGGTAGACTTGGTCTCCGAGTGCTGTGATGCACGGTTCCAGTTTCACCGGGGGTAGCAGGTCTTGTTCAGGCTCGTAGTACCGCTTCAGCTAAGGATACAAAGACATGACACTCCATGGCTCTCCATGTTATAGATCACATGACAAACAGGCTATTGTACTTAACACAGTATACACTTAATACACACACATACCTGCGAGAACAGTGACTGCATGATGGAGCTTGCAAGTTGAGAGTTGCGACGGAGGACATTGTAGAAACCCTGAAATAAACGAGAATTTGCTTTCTCCGTGTAAAACATGTCACACCCTAAATGTTATCTGCTGCACAGATTAATCACAAAAGGATTTTTTTTGTAAGATTTTGTCTGAAGGTGAAAGATGTACGCATTATGCTTAAGGTGGAGTAAAAGAAGTTGAGCTTGTCAAGACTATCACTCATGGTTAGTTATTGTAACATGTAGCAAAATCAAAAGCAACTAATAAACATGGCATTAAAACAAGATCTCTAACCTCATAGAGCATGAGGCGCACATCAGCCTGCTGGCTGAGGCAGCGACGCAGGCTGCTGAGGATTTCCAGACAGAACGCTTCATTGGCAGCAGAGTTGTAACGAGAGTGAACGTCCACTTGGATCTATTCAGGGGTTCAGGCAGACAGATATTACATGACAGACCATGTTTAAAATTGCACATGTCACAGCTGCAGATGTTTATTCATTCTTGCACACCCATCTACAGAAAGACCACAGACTGTACCTGGCTAGTGGAGATTGCCTGGCTACACTGGCTCGAGGCCAAGCTGCCCAACACTTTAAAGTTCTTCAGCAGCAACAAGAAGCCAGTCACTGCAGACTTCCTGCCGTCCAGTTGGCTAGCAGAGAGTCATATAGGGGGAGAACAGTGAAATGATCTTTATTTGAGAGGTTACACTGCCTCTCATTTGAATTGGGTTTACTAAAGCATGATTCATTAAACTGTACTGATGAACCTCATCTGATTAAAAGCAAAGCAGTACGCACCTGGAAAACATGGCCTTACGGAGAACTAGAATCAAAGAATCCTTCAAAGACATACTGACTTTGAGCAGGGGCTGGAGATTAAACAGAGAAAAATGATTAAACAATCGAAACGTGTGTGTGCATGTGTGTGTGTGTGTGTGTGTGTGTGTGTGTGTGTGTGTGTGTGTGTGTGTGTGTACCTGGACTGCTTTGAGTAGACCTTGAACAGTGGCCAAGGGGAGGTATGACAAGTGGTCGAATGTCTCTGTCACCTTGGAAGATGACTCCAGGAGGATCATGGGAGCAGAGACCACAATGTCAGAGAAAAGGTCTGATGATAAAGAAATAACAAAGAAAGAAGGATGAAAAACAAAATCTAGTCCCTAATTAGAATGATTAAGACACTGGCGTACAACTGACCGCTGAGACTTACTGTATATCTAAAGGTTGTATTACCTAAGTAATGATTGACAGGTGAGGCTGTCTTTGTGACCAATCGATTCAAGACCTGCTCCAGTATCTCGCCTCTGATAGGCTCGTGCATCTGTTGTAGAAGAAAGACACATCTTCCAGTGAGACAATACAATAGAATGATGTTGTCAATTATCAGTCATTTACATTTTGATAATTCTATAAAATAAGAAAACAATTGTTACCTTAAAGCCCTGCAGGAGCACCTGTCCTCCCAGCTTACATGCCTGCTGAGTGGGGGTCCGGGCTATGGTAGAAGCAGACCCTTCTGTGGTCTTGCCAAATGGTCCAGGTTTGGGTCCAAATGCATCCATAAGGAAGAAGCCCAGCTGCACCAGCCCCTGGGTCACATGATCCCAACCAAACATGCTGCACAGGCATTCATTTGAAGAGGATTAACTACAAATATTGTGTTTGTGATAGATGTGAGATGATAAAGTAGTGTATCTTTGCCACCACAGATAGCTGATGCTCCGACCTGTTTTTGACTGTGTCCAGTATCATCTGAGCCACACTGCAGTGCCCAGGCAGGAGGTCCTGCAGGAACTTTGACGCTAGCTGCAGCTGCTCATCTTTGAAGCTCTTGACGATGGCCCCTTTTAAAAGGTCAAACACCTAACCAAACCAGGAGTCAAAAATATGTGAACAGAAAAGATCAAATAAAAACTTAAATTAATGTAGGGAAAATAATATTGATATCTTACCTGCTCTTCATAACGCTGGATGCGTGCGACTGAGAGCAACAGGGCAACACTGAAAGGGCACAGATCTCCATAGGATGTCTGCTAAATTGCAATTCAAGAGTCATGGCACACTCTACATAACAAATGTAATCACACTTTCAAAAATAACTTCAACAACACACACATGAGTTATACATAACCTTAAAGGATTTGAGGAACTCTCTCCCGAGTTCATGGTCGAGTCGTATAGCAAAGACTATGTGGAGGATAGCCGTGCCCTCCACGTGCCTCAACTGGTCCTGTGGAATGGACTGAACCTCTAGATCCAGGCTCCTGAGGAAGAAACGGAGAAAAAACAAGAATCAGTAAATGGAAAGTAGGCCGTATGATTTCCAGGGGAACACAGTAGTGTATGAGCCACTCACTCTCCCTGTTTCTGCTCCTCTTCCTGGCGAACGTCTTGCTCTTTAAAATAACTGATGATTCCATCTAGTACCTGTTTCTTACAACCCTAACAGAGAGGCATGGCAGGCATTTAGATCATTTAGACACAGAGGGATACATGATCACAGAGGGATACATGATCACACACACACACACACACACACACACACACACACACACACACACACACACACACACACACACACACACACACACACACACACACACACACACACACACACACACACACACACACACACACACACACACACACACACACACACACACACACACACACACACACACACACCTTTGCAGATAAAAGCAGCAGTTGATAAACCAGTGGGGGGACCTCCTGCAGATCCAGCTTGGTTATCATCCTCAGTACTTTCTCCACTAAAAACTGCAGCTCCTCGGATGACAAGGGCACATCCCTAAAACCCGACACAGACAGAAGAAACTAATGTTACATGCCCTGAGAGGCATCACAAGTAGCAAGTTATAGCAGATAAAACATTATTATATTGCTTTAAACATTATTAAAGCAAAAACAGGTACTTCAATAAACTCGTATTATTCTGTGGGAAACTGAAGGGGTCTGAGAATGTGATGGTCTGTTAGCCAAAGGTGTTACCTGAACATGGTCGTCAGGTGGATGACACATTGCGGGTCCCATCTGCATGAAAATAAATACAAAACGTCCTGTGATTCCTATTACGGTTTGTTAAAGATCCATATGAAATGGTTTGGGCTTAGTTATTTTGTCTCTCATTGAGGGGAGCCAACATGCTGTTGTTATGCGCTTGTGTTAAATGCTGTCATGGACTCCTTAAAAACTCCATGTAAAATTGCACATCACCTACATACTGTAGTTTGATGTCCTCACCTGCTTGAGCAGAGGCTGTTGATCAGCTGTTTCTTGTATTCCTCACCACTGAGTTCACCTACAGTTATGATAAAAAATAACAAGCAACCACCAGGAACAGAGATTCTTCATATTTTAAAATGCGCACCTTGTAGATTACACTACTAACTAAAATGCTGATGTGTTTGATACAACGTAAAGTGACAAATTTACCAGGGCAAGTAATTTGCACTCACCTTTGCCATAAGACAAGGCTTCACAGGCTGAAAGGGCAGTAAGCACAGTAGGAAATAGCTCCAGGGATTTGCCACTGCCCATTTTCCCCACCTTAATTGCTTCAACAAAAAGAGATGCCAGTTTTGCAAGAGAGGGTCCAGGGAGTGTATGAGTCTGTGTATAACATTTAAGAAGCAAAATGGGAATTAGAAAGACGTCTGCCTCTGCCATGCTGGACATATGAACAGAGGAAAGGGACAAGGGGTGACAGTATGTAATGACATTTCTACAATACAAACAATTATAAAACTGATGGGACAGCAACTCAGTAAATTATGCTGTAAAAAGAAAAGAAAATGGATTTTGGATTAAAAAGTAAAAAGATGTTGACACAAGATGAGTAATCTAGTAGGCCCCAGGAATGTGTGCATGTTCCCAGACAATGTTGTTTTGATCAGTAGGTGTGTAATACTTTCTACATTTGAGATATTTTAGCATTATGTTGATACCCAAATAGCATTGGGCAGTGTAAAGAGCTCAAACAGTCATTAGCATTGACAGATTATTTAATTTCTCATTCAAAGACTAATCATTTTAAAGACCAGTACAACCACAACCCTGCCAGTTACAGTACAAGACTTTATTTTACTTTTTACATGTCATTACTTGTTTTTGCCCTTTGACAGAAGATGAAATGTTTTTAATAAAAGCCACTTGTAGTGATGTATTGTATAAATAGATACTCTAGAAAAAGCATCATAATAATCAGGCTTTTTATTTTTACCTCCAGCATCAGCAGTCCAATGATATCCGCTGCCACCTCAGTCTGAAGATCCCCTGACTCACAAAGAGGGATGCAGTGTTGATAAACAAGAAGTCTGCGGTTTGACCCTTCGGTGGAACTGGGTGTAGAGCCTAAAAAAAAGCACACAATGCTGGTCACATAAACTTTGTTTTAATGAATCTGACTACAGTTATGAAAGTGTAAGCCTAACAGCTGTGTTATGATCTTTAATATCGCTAACAGCAGTTGACACTGTGTACCGTTTCTTACCTTTAAATATGCCTTTAATCATGGCGCCAACCTTCGTGCCCTTTAGTGCGTAATTCGTAATCCCAGTGATTAGCTTTAGAGCAGATAAAAGAGGGGGAAGAATTTCATAACCCAAAAGACAGGATTTACGGACAGTGCCAGTTTGTTTTTGACGCATGCCATCTATTGTGATGGGCAACTTGGCGTTACCTGGTCATTTGTAAAGGACGACAGGCACTTCTGAAGTTCCACGGTACTGTCGCCATCTGACAGTAGGACGATTTTATCCATTGCAGCCTTCATGACCAACCTGCCGACAGAGCATAACAGTCTATTAGACAGACACAGGCGGCTGGTAAACGCAGAGAAATCCTCGTTGGTTGTCAACCTTAGCGAGCCTGTTGTTACTGTAGCTAAATGTTAAATGTGATAAAAGAAGTGCACACATGAATGGTTTACCTCTGCTTGTCAATATTTCATATGCATATACGATAACAATTTAATTTAGTCAACTAGCTAGCTAACTAGTCCGTGAAAAGGCAAAGCCCGCTGTAACCTGTCTGTAACCCTACGAATTTCCCGCCAGCGCACACTTCCTGTTTTGATTCGTGGTTGCCACGTTCGGCTAGAAGTATCCCACAATTACAGTATTTAATAACACTGTCATGAAAGTTCGCTTTGGAAAAGGTGAGGCCAAATTATTAATAAGAAAGGCAGTGAGAGATTCGTGGCAGAGGAAGTCAAAGATATCAAAGGGAGACAGTATTACAGCATACATAAATCAATTAAGATGAATAAGACTTTCAAGAGAGTAAGTGTTTATTCAAGATTAAGATTCTGACATATACTGATAAAACCAACTATTTATGTAATTGAATAAGAGCTAAATGTGATGTTTGTAAATTATAGATATGTATCCTAAGATAAGATATATAAGCTATAGACCTAATGGCCATGGAACTGGGAAGGGATGAGTAACAACGTGAGAAGTTGTTACTCACTTCAAGAAAAATCAGCATTACGTAATGCTAGGCTCTCTTGATTTTTCTTAAAGATTGTTTTTCTCTGTCTTTACTTTTGTATAACCTGAAGTATGTAAAGCCCTGATGTTACACACTGCGATCATGAATGTATGGTTAAAAGACCGACTGCGGTCATTAATTCTGCACATTGTAATCAAAACAATACACATACGATACAGTATACGTTTATTAAATGAAGCCCAAAATATGTTGCCGACTAGAAATCGCTAGTATTAGCTAGCACTAGCCAGAGCCATAGAAATATAAATGTATTTCTCTATCACTCTGGCGCTAGCTAACGTCAATGGTAGGTAGCCGCTAGCTAACGCGAACGCTAGCTAAGGGTCTGTCGTGACTTTGCCTGGAACACTACCAAGTCGTGAGTCGTGACTTGAAGTCGTAATTTACGGGCTACAAATTGTGTCTGGAACGGAGCATAAATACCAACGTACATAAGAGGCAGAGTACGACCAAAGAGGTAAAAAAAAGGGTCTCTTCGAGGCATTCAGACATTAGCGTGGCTTCTACTGTAATAGAGGTCTATGCTAAATAGTTTATATAGAAAAAGTGTAGCGTTAGCTAGCATGTTAGTAATGTTGCCTAACGTTGCTTTTCGTTAAGCCTACCAGTCACTATTATGACTACAAACAGGAAAAAAGGCAAGGGAATGCGTTTGGATTAAAGGACTGCCATGGTTGTTGTTTTCTAGCAGTTTTAAACAGATTAAACCCTTCTCTGACTGAGCGCATATTGTACGGGCGTGTCGCCTCTAATTATTGTAACCTCATTGGTATAGTAGGGCGCCATCATAGGAAACGCAAATTCGCCTCTAGTACAGAGAGTGGCGGTATGCTAGCCTAGAAATCTAGACGCACCCTAGTGGCAGCAAATTTATATTGCAGCCAACATCTTGATGTGGGTCTGGCTTGTCAGGCTAGCGGTATGCTCTGTACGTAGATTTAAGAGCCAATTATTAATCGGAGAAGAAGAAGAAGGATAATTGATAATAGTCCCCTCATGACGGGCCAGTGGCGCAATGGATAACGCGTCTGACTACGGATCAGAAGATTCTAGGTTCGACTCCTGGCTGGCTCGTAATTTTCTCTTTGCAAGTAAGAGTCGACCAAGTCTTTGCATTATTTATCTTACCTTATTCGTCCACTTTCTCATCTCTCATCTCACTTACCAATCAAACCCAAAGCTTCCTTCCATTTCTTACCAATCAAAAAAGCGCCTCCTCCCGGCAACGCCCATCTCCATTCCTACCAATCAAAACGCTGCCACTTTGCCGCAATCGCAAGAGAAGACTCATCTCGGTATTTTTCTACGGTAAATAAAGTAACTTATTACTGTCAAATCTCGTGTATTAAAAACGTGTCAAAAGTTTATTTAATTTATGTATTTATTTGACTGCGATGTCATATTGTGGTGCACTTATCTAGTTAAAGAAAGTATAACGTTAGTCAACAGGATACATCATGGATATTACGTTACTGTAAACGTTATGTGTAAACTAACGTCAACTATGTTAAGTAACGTTATCAGTATCTTACGTTAGCTGTAATTTTATATAACGTTATTCAAAACAACACAATGGTTTCTGATAATTTAGCCGATTGTTAGTAACGTTAGAGAGAGAGAGATAGAAAGAGAGAGACAGAATTGATAGTGGATTGAATTGATATCAATCCCATCTAAGTTATATTACTTTTAGACTAGCATTCAAACGTTTACCCTAACTTCAGTCCATTGCAGTATTTGTTGACCACAAAATACTATATTCTATAGTATTGTAATATAATAATATTAATAATGATTATAATAAGCCTCATGTATGCCTCAAGCCCTTTTCCTAGCAATTTTACAAAATGTTTTACTATAAGAAAATTGATAGATTTAGATGACAGAAATTAGCAATTCCATAGTCATGCCTGTAATATATAATTATTTGATTAAATCTTATACAATAGTTTAGTCTTTTTGGATACAATGAAGGGACCCAATTAAGCACCTAACCTATTGACATTATTGTCCTATTCTCCTATTCACTGTTAATCTCAGATGGCATCTAAAGCTAAGAAGCATCGTGCCATGGGGGACAATGAATGGCTGTCCCGTCTGAGGAGGTTTGCCACTACAGGGGTTTGGCCTTCTGACGCTAGGAATAGACCAGCTCCTAGGCAAAAGAGATGGCATGACCTCTATCTTAAGGTACAGCTTTTTATATGTTTTTTAACAAGTATAAACAATTAATTAATGTCATGTAACATTCTGGTGAGTGTCCACTCCAGCATCGGTGGCAGATGTTTCTTTTTGGTGGAGCACAGGTCTGCATGTGTGGATCCCACTTTGTGTCCCCCATCATCTGAGGTTTTTGTTCTTTGTAGCCTGAGAGGGTTTTAAGGCTTTCCCACACCTCCCTGGTGTTCTTAAGGCGCTGACACACCAACCCGATTATCGGCCGTCGGACAGTCTGGCGAGGTCGGTGACTCGAGTCTGTTTGGTGTGTTCCGTGCCGTCGTCAGTCAGAGGAACCGTGGGCAGTTGGACTCAATGACCAATCTGATTGGTGGAGTGCTAGCCCTTGACTAACGAATCAGTGCACTTATGTTAAAACACTTACCGGAAATGACGAGCGGGATGAGCTTGACGAACGCCTCTCAAAATCTGACGAAAATCTTTCAAACTGATCTTGGTTGATCAAAAAAACAGACAGGTTCAGTAACTGCATGGCCTATTTCTCGCTTAAAATGTTCTCAGAAACACGTTTCGGTGAACTATTTTCGTGAAATACGAGATCGTATTCCGAACGAGCTGACATTATGGTCGGCTTTGAAATTCGGGAGAAGCCAGACCTGTTGGTGTGTCAGAGCCTTTACGCTGCAGCTGATCCTCCAGCTTCCTCCTGTAGCGTTTTTTTACCTCTCTGATCTTCCCTCTCAGTTCCCTCTGTATCATCTTGAGTTCCTCTCTATTTCCTGACCCAAAGACCCTCCTTTTTTCCTTAAGAAGAGTCTTTATGTCAGGCGTAATCCAGGGTTTATTTTTGGGAAAACACCGTACAGTCCTGGTCGGTACGATATTTTCCATACAGAAATTGATGTAGTCCGTTATACAATGTGTGAGACTGTCAATGTTGTGGATGTGGGTGTGGATTTCTTTGATATTTTTATTAGAAAACTAATGTGCAGACAGCCACATCTGCTGCTGCACCTGGCCCAGCTCCGTCAACTGCTGCTGACTCTGCTGCTACAACTGGTGCTGTACCCTCTGCTGGTTAAGTGCCACCCAAATTAACCCCTGAAATGGTACTCAGCACTGCTATTTAATGAAAAATATAAACCAAATCAGAGCCTGCCAACAGTAGCTTTCACAATGATAAAGTTCCAAACACTTTAATTACATGTATATTGCTTTGACCTGTACAACTCTGTGATCATTTAACTTGTGACATTTCATCCTCCCCCAGTTATTCAAACCACGGTTTGGTAGCACACATACTGAAGCCCAACCTCAGTGTGGCCAGGAAACCTTCTCAGGTATGAATCCACATATTGGTTAATGAATGTGGTAGCCATTTTCTAATGCATTTTATTAGTTTGCACTCTCTTCTTCTCAAATAAACTGAATTGAAATGACTGATGATGAATAAAAATGTATCTCTTTGGGACAATAGTTTGTATGGTACTGTACATGCAATTTCTCTTTCCGTCCAGGTCGTTTCCAGCACTGCCACCACATCATCTGGCAGTTTGTTTGATGCCTCTGCAACAAGAACCACTAACATGGGGGAGGAGCAAGAAGATGAAGGCTTTGAGGACCAGGATCTAGACCCAACAGTCAGACAGCCTGATCACATCAGCATATGTTCCAGGCCAGTCTGTTGCTTCATCCACCCAGCCTGCTACTGCTGTCTCTGTGTCCACCCCGGCTTCCAAGGCTGCTGCTGTGTCTGTGTCCACCCAGACTGCAGCCGTCTCCATGCCTGAAGGACATCTGGTAAGAGGGATTAAAGAAGAGCTAAGAAAAAGAATACCCAAAGGGGAATTATCCCATAGTATTGTGTACATAATATTAGTGATAACTTGCAATTGTTGGTCTGATGTCCTTTTTCAGGCTGAGCACAACCTGCCGGGAATGGATCATGCGGACAGCCTAGCAGAGTATCTGGTGGCTCTGAAGAACCGTACTGGTTTGACCTGGAGCAACCAACAGGTCAGCACCATCATTGACCTCTGGCAGAGCCTGCTGCCATATGACCAGCAACGGATGGTGTTCGCTGCCAGGCACCAAGACAGGCTCATAGCAGGAAAGTTCAGAGGCAGAGTTTACTCCTGATGTGGAGAGCTTGAGCGATGTGTGCTGGGATCCACTGCCTCCCCTGCCCAGTGGCCAGACTGCTGCCGCTTGGTGGAAGCCATTTCTATTAGACTCCGCGGTTTACACAAGAATCCAAAAAAGAAAGTAAAGGGTAAAGAACAGTACTACATTACAAGATGGACTTGTGTCCTGCAGGATTACCGCAAAATCCGGCAGCTAATTCTGGGTGATGGAGCCAGCATGCAGAGCATTACACTGCAGCTGGTTGAGATCAATCAAACAATCCTGATGCAGTAGCATAATAAACGGGTGAAGCGCCAGGATGTTACACTGATCCTGCAGGCAATAAATCTACATGGTCCAATTGCTGTGGCCTCGGAGGCCCTTCCACCTGCCAACACCCGCGCTGCTGCTCCTCCTCAAACACACTGCACTGAACATGTTTACAACCTGCCCCCAAGCACTGTGGGGTTGGCAAAGACAAAGTGGCGGGCAGTAGTTCCTGTCACCGCTGCCCCACAGGCTATCATGCCAAAGCCATCAGTCCAGAATCAGCTTTTTCCACAGCCTCCTGCTTCTGGTCCTCAGTTTGTCTTCCCTCAAGCAACCTCTGTCTGTCCTCAAGCCCCAGGAACTTTCACTTTTTTTGCTGTTCCAACACCTGCATACCGTGCCCCCCATACACCTGTTGCCTCTCTTGCTCCATCAGCACCAGTGGTCGCCCTGCCTCTAAGGCAAGGTTTAAAAAGAGGAAGGTGGAGTACAACACTTGCAGGAAATGTGGACAATTCAGGACCGCAGAGACTGGGCACAGCTAATATCAAGGCACTAGCTACTGCCCAAATACAGAAACACTATCAAAAGAGCTGTGGTTAGATCAGATTAAAAAGTCGAAAATGTAAATAGTTAGTTAGATTTTCCTATGCATACAATACTATTATGTATTCTGCTTTACATTGTATGTGTGTTTAACCCTTTAAGTTTTACACTTTGTACAGAATGTGTTAGTTTGTTGATTCTCTTGTTTTCCCACCTGGTGTCAAAACAAACCCTATTATAATCAGTCATTTCTTGTGCTAAACAATATTATTCATTACCTCAAGACATTTGGTTTTGTTCAGATTAATAATGTAATAAAGTTGACATGTTTATATTGATATTGGCTTCATTTCAATATTATTCCAAATAATAGTCTACACACTACTGAGCATATTACTTGCCTTTATACACACCACTTCCCGGCAAATGATTATGTCATACTTAAATGCTTGTTTTTACCTGTCATACAAACATTATTTGACACTACCAGATTGTGGCAATGGAATACACACAAGACTAACTTTTAATATTAACCAAATATAGTAGAATTACCAAATGTAAAAACATATATTTGCAGTACTATAAACAGATATTTTGTTCAAAAGTCAATCTAAAAATTATAAATAATTTTTTTCAACTGTTTCAGAAGCTTCCTAATAAATTATAACACCAAAACTTTGTTTAGTACAACAACAAAGTAGTGGACAGTGTAACGACAACTTACTAAACTCACCGGTAAGCTGTGGGTCCTCTGGCGCTAGGTGGGGATCGAACCTACGACCTTTGGATCTACATTAAACTTCCCTTATTTAACAGAAAAAGCACGATTTCGGCAATTAAATTAAAACCTGACTAAATAGAAACTATAAAACTCGTACACTACGTGGGTAATTTAGCATCTTTTCTCTCCTTTCCTCATTTTTCTCTTCTTTTTCCTTTTTCCCCTCCCCCCCGGATAACGCGTCTGACTACGGATCAGAAGATTCTACGTTCGACTCTTGGCTGGCTCGACATTTTCTCTTTGCAAGTTGACCAAGTCTTTACATTATTGTATTATTATAAGTGTAAATGAACAGTAGACCTGCACCTCATTACCACTTTAACACTGTCATCTTAAATCATGTGAGAGCCAATCGCGTTGCCTATTTCTACCAAATATCTACCAAGATTTGACCAGTTTAGCCTCCTTCCACGATTTGACCAATCATAACTGAATGAATTGACTAAGAGGAAACGATTTAGCCTTACGGGCTATCATTGTTTTTGTTTTGTTTCATTATTTGTGTTGTACGTACTTAGTAGTAGCCAGATCACTGTTTATATGGGCATATCTCTGAAGTAAGACTTTTGCATAGTTTTTACCTGTTTGCTGAGTTGGATGGGAGACGGGCGGTCCCGAACAGACCCCGGGTGCTCCCATGGACGCCACCAGCAAAGGGGGGCGTTGGCCTAATCCTGCTCAGGGACCGTCTTTTCACTGCCAACAGGTTACTTCCAGGTTGGTGTCTCTCTTGTGTAGGTTATGGTATTTGAAATAATAATAATAAAAAAAGCATTATTCAGATTGAAAAGCAAGACCTTTTTCATTGGCATAAATACATTTGTTTTCCCATGAACCAGCGCAAACGCAGACTCAGATGAGTCAAAGGCACATGCTAACATGATAACAATAACTTTTATTGTACAAGTCTTATAAGTCAATATCTTTAATTAATTCATGTTTAGTTTTTTACAGTCACTGGTTTACCCGGGCAAAACAAACAATTTTATTCTGTATGTTAGAAAACTCAATCCTGCCGGAGTCGAATCCGCGCTCCTGTGGTCGTGTCTTCCTCCACCCGATAGCCTACGCAGTAAAATAACTTGATTAATTTAAACAAATATATCACGGGTTTTAAAGCGAGACTTTGGGGGGGTTGAGACCTCCCCATCCCACTAGATACAGTCCAGTAGGGGGCGGTAATGCACCTATAAACTGGTCTGCCAACCGCTAATAAAATCCGAAAAAGAAGAAGAACTATTTTTTTTTTTTTTTTTTTAAGTTAGAAGTCTTTTACCTGCCTTATTTTTTCTGTACCAAAATAGTTGTACCAATTGTTCCCTTTCTTTACCAGTTGAACGTTTTCGTAAAGTTCGTTCAGTGTTACAAACAAGCTAGCTTTAGGCCTATTCCACCTTTCCTCGGCTGTAGCACGTTGTTAGCTTCTGTTGCATTTTTACTAAAAAGTTGCTTCAGCTATACAGAAGAACCCTCCCAGGTAAATTTGATTGGCTAGCGATAGTTTTATATCACGCTGCACTAATATAAAGTTTTAGAGCGGGATAATCAGTTACAGAGCTCTTCACATAACCTTTCTTAGTAGTTTCCTTGTTATAAGAGAAAGGTCTTCAAGCTTCCAACTGTCTACCACGCAGTGGATGAGGCAGTCCCAAACGTTTAAAAATGTTGCTGCTTCACTAATTGCTTTCATGTAAATTGAGTCATTATGGGCCTTGTTCATTTTAGAGTTAAGGCTTTTATTTTGTAAGGAGAAAAAACAAGCTTCTATCGCTATCCATCTTGGATTATTTTTCTTCTAATAAATGGGTTTCCATGACGACGAAAACATTCTCTACCGTGTAATGCAAGAATATGAATTGCGACCTTTTATGTATATCAATGACTGTGACTGAAACTAATATTTTAAAATGTGTTTATTACTTCTGTAAAAATCAGCAGAGTGGCGCAGCGGAAGCGTGCTGGGCCCATAACCCAGAGGTCGATGGATCGAAACCATCCTCTGCTAAGGCTTGTTTTTCTGCACACGTTTCTTACTACTTTCGAATTGTGAAGAAATATAATTTACGTAAACTAATATGTCTGCCCACATTGTTTGTTAGTTTAATAAGAAAAAAAGAATGCTTAGGATAACCTACTGTCAGCCATATTTGTTAGGTTGTTGTAAGCGGCCAGCAGAGGGCACTGTTGTTCTACATTTCAACACTATAACATACCCATGCTTATATTCAACTTATCAATGTTCATTTTCAATTTAAGATGATCACTCTTTTTCCAAAATATTTTGTGTTTTTGAACACAGAACATTCCTAAATGCCACCGTGAAAACTCCTCACGGACATGAAGTCTCTAATCCTTCATATTCCGGATGTTTTTGTCAACAATAATGTGTTCTCTGCGTTAACATCAAATAAGTGAGAATAAAGCAGAGAAGCAGGTCAGTTTGCCAGAGTCAATCCCCACTGTATTGACTCAGAAAATCTCTAAGAATATGAGTAATGCTTTTTGTCCCCTTTCACAAAGCACTAAACACCTCTTTTCTGCAGTGGGGATGCTGAGTGGCCATCAACAGTAGAATGTGGTCAAACTTGGAATCTCCAGTTTGCATAACTCAATAAATTGTGCTTAAAATTTAAATATAATACTGAGCTCATCCTGCCCTCTAAAAGAAAGGCTTAAGCAAAATAAAACAGGTTTTAACTTTGTTATCTTACACTCAACCCTCAACCTAGTGCTGAAACTATTTACATTATCAATCTGCTAAATATTTTTTTAATTCACCGATTAGTTGTTTTGTCTATAAAATGCAGAATATATTATAATTTCTCAGAACCCAATGTGACACCTTCAACTTGCTTGTTTTGTCTGACCAGCAGTCCAAAACCCCAAGATATTCTGTGAACTATTATATCTTACAATGACAAGTAGCAAACCCACACACAAGTTAATCAACTGATTGTTTCAGCTTCACATTAAATAAAAACTATATTCAGACAGAATGCTTTCTGGCAAGTTTTATTTTAGGTGTTGTAACTGTGGACATCAAATCATTTTACAATTGTCATATATTTTACAAAGGTGTTGTAAAAACATGACCTTTTTGCCCTCACTCAGTCCCAGGGACCACCCCACTGACTTGTCTATCAAGGCCTCAGCCAGACAGCAGTTCAGATGAACTCCTCCTCAACACCTTCAAAGCTTTTGAACTACACCCCCTGCCTCCACTGTCCTATGCTACCTCCGCCCCAACTCAACCACCTGCCCAAAACCACTAGGACCTGAAAGCTGAGGTGATGGGTGCTTTAGTGGAAGAGCCTTTGCACTGCTCCCATGTATTCTTTTTTTCTGTCTTCTCTCTCATGCAGCTTTCTGTCTTTCTGTATCTCTATTTCAGTCCCTCTCAGGCCTGACCACAAAATGACAGACTTGCTGTATATTAAAGGACCCGGCCCATGCGTCCTCTCCCGGTCACCTCCCTCTCTATGAGCCTTTATAAGTCTCTCACACAGAGGGGGCACTACTTTCCAAAGAGGGACCGTGCTCAAGCATCTGGAAGGCTCGCCGGTTTGCATACGCACCTATTCACCCATAGCCAGGGATCTTCTGTCTAAACGCTAACCATGGACAACCATTCGTACAACTTCCCCTCAGACTGCACCCCGCTCACCAACTGTAAGTCTGCCCGTAAGCCGGCTGGATCCACCGTGGTGAACATGGGCAACGCTGGCAAGAATGCTCCCCGGGACTATCTAGTCTGGTCGCTGTGCAACACCTTGTACGTTAACTTCTGCTGCCTGGGATTCATGGCTCTCGTCTACTCCATCAAGGTGAGATCTTGTTCTCTCTCTTTTTTTTTTTTTTTTTTTTTTTTTTCTTTTTTGTGCTACATATTACTTGGAAGTTTCAGTTTGGACCGTTTTCATGACTCATGCAACAGCCAAGAAATGAACTGAAGTGTCAAAAGGAAGAAGACAGGATGAGGCTGCATGTGTTTATGTTTAAGATGTCCAAACAATGACTAAAGGATTCTCTCTCTATAGCAATGTCCAACATTTCAAGGGCCAAGCCATTGTTCACTGTCATGTGAAAATGGTTTGATTTGATTTGTCACTATTCATTGTAACTCCAAGCTTTATTAATGTTTATGAACTTATTTAAAAAAAAAAACTGTTTTATTTACTGGTAAGGTAGAAACACTGAAATATACTTGACAAGAATAGAGAACAATTTTGATATTGGTAAACAACATACAATATAATGTATGATTGTATTAGTGGCACTCTGGTGCAACCTAACCTGGGGAGGGGAAGATGATTTAATGCCTTCTGTAATGTTAGTTTGACAGAAAAAGACAAGGGTGGGTCGAGCTGGCAAGGAGCGCTTTAAAACAACGGGCATGTTGTGGCAAATACCACATTGGGAAATAAACCACAGGCGAATGCCAGCACGACAGTATACTTTCTAAAAGAGCAAGAAGGACCTCGGCATTACTTCTTTGCCAAGGTCAGGGAAAATTTGTCATGGCTGGATTTAGAGCACCAGACAATATTGTTTGTAAAATGGAAAAAAAGCAATATGTTTCAAACATGGTGGATACCTGTTATTGTCCCTTGTCAGATGGCATATGCAGTAGAAAGTTGGGTTGCTCTTCATCACAGTAGAAACAGAAACGTAAACCACAACAAAATCTTTTCTCACTAAAACACGGCCCGAAGATCCATGAAAATGCCTTATGCAAAGCAAGATTGGACAAACTGTGTGATTACCAGAATAAAAAGGTTTCTAAAGAAAACTCCCCACAAGAGGGTGTGTATACGCTTTTATTTGAGGTATTATTTATCTTTCATCTGTGTGCATGGGATCGTCTGTGTGCTCTGAATCACAGGCCTAGTATTGGCTCACCACCCAAATTAAAGACAGTGACTGGCTGCTCGTCTAGGGAGTTAAAAATGGTGTAATTGGCATCCTTCTAATAGGCAAGTACTCATGGGAAATTAGAGAGTGCTGGGAAAAGATTCCGCCTGGTCCGTTCCAAAATATAAGGATACACTAACAAGCAGCTCAAGGATTTCATATCACTCCACCCTTGCTCAACCTTGAATCTGTGCTCTAAAAACTGGGAATTATGGGACAAGCTGTGATGAACTGGATGTAAAAAAAAGACACGACTGAATATTATCCCATATCATGCCTTTGTTTGCCCTCCTCCTCTCACTGTTTACAGAATACATGGATGTAGAAACAAGCATTTTTGTTCTTTATTTACATAAATTGTCCCTAGAAAGATTTAGCTGGACCATGTAGGAGAGTCAAAGCTTTTATGTATTTAACCGTCTTGAAGCTATTATGAAACATATTGATTCTGGATTTCTGTATTAGTTAATACTGACTGCAGTGGTTGCGTGTAATGATGTGAGTTTGCGTGTGTGTGCCTCTGTGTAGGCCAGGGACCAGAAGACTCAGGGCAACCTGCAGCTGGCCCAAGAGTGCTCAGACAAGGCTAAGTGGTACAACATCCTGGCAGCCGGCTGGAACCTGCTGATTCCACTTCTGGCCATCGTCCTGCTCGTCCTCCTGCTCATCCACCTGGGCACGTCCGAGGGCTCCTTTGACTTCTTCGGGGAGGACGGCTTCCAAAACTTCATGAAACTGTTCAGCTGGTAAACGGAGGCATAGGGAGAGAAAAAAAAAACACACACACAAAGTCAACCCATGCACACTAACCGGGAGAGGGTATTTGATTGGATGCAGCAGATGAGGACTAGCTGACATAATAGTGCTTAAGAATTTTAGCCAGTCTGAGCCAAGCAATAAAGGAAATCTACATGGAAATCAGGACCAGCGCTGGTCTAAAATCTGCTCAGCACTAAAATGTCCTCTTTGTGGTGCACCAGTACTAATGCTGGTATTAAAAATTAAAGACTAAAACAGGACATTCAACTACTATCTGAGAGTTACACATAAAAAAAAAAAGGATAAAACATTAGACCATTGAGCTAAAACTAATGATACAAGTTTTTGTTCAGTCAAAGCAACACAACGGTTTGTTACTTGTGTACAAACACTTCATCAGAATTTGTAACGTGAGTGCTGTGGGAGATTAGTATTGGTGCATCCCTCGTTGTAATGTCAGTATTAGAGGGAGTTCAGCTTACACATGGCAGTCTCCCAGACGCGGTCAGTAGAAAGGTAAAGTTGATCAAAGACTGAACAGCCTGAAATGGAGACGAGGGGAACAAACAGACTGAAGAACGGGAGATTACGAGGGACGAGAAAACGAGAGATTAAGCAAGCAGCTCCTCTGGGTCCTTTTTGTTGTTATTTATTGTATTTATGTTGAGTAGAAATTTTGATGACAGCGGAAATCATAAGAACAGAGTACTGTGGAGCCAAAGTCTGAATGTCACGATAATGAGAAGCCACTTGACAAAGGACGATCAACCTTCACCTCCCATTGATAGTCACTTAGTTTTCTTCTTTCAGCAGTTTTTTTTCTTCTTCTTACTATATTAAAAATACATCTGTTTGGTCATTATTTACAGTATTTTATTAGTATTTTGTTGTGTTAAGTATTCTAATTTTACATCCTGTTGTTGCTGACCTCTTGCGAGTGAGCTAAATAAACCAGATACTGTTAAGTCAGTATTGCATTGAAAAAATAAATAAGTCTTTATTTTCTTTTTCACATGATGCATTTTCTTACTTTATCGAAAACCTTGACTAACAATTTCCAGGTCTTTTTCAGATCCCCTCTTAATGAACACGGGGATGAAGAGATTGCCGTTCAAATGGCTGTTGAGGTTGTGCTGCTGAACCTACACCCAATTTTAAAGTGATCATTTTGGGCTTCATAGGTTTGATTCTGGGGCGGGTCTGAGGGAACGGGCAAGGCATGGTTGTTTTCATCCCAGCTGTGAGCCTGCTGCTTTACCAATTATATACAGAGCATCCCATTTTAGGAAACTGTTTAAGTGTGCCCTTGGTTGTAAGGCAGGGCCGCCCAGGCAGACCACTACAGAGGAGTCAGCAGCACTGGAGAGGCCTGCAATGGGATGAGATGGGTCATTTTGCCTCAATCTGCTCTCAGTCTGAGGAATTATTGCAGATGACTTGCCATTTTATATTAGCCCTTTGCTGGATGGTTAGTTTGTAGCCTGAGCCAATGTATGTTTACTACTGCTTGGTCCCACCTTTCGGGTCAGTTCAGGCTTCCAAAGACACCAGATATGACATGCCCATAGAAATATGTTCAAAATATAGCACCAGTTTAAAATCCTGCATCACAGGGCGGCCTCTAGCTCACCCAGTAAGAGCATCCGCCCCATGTTGGCTGAGTCCTGCAGCGGTGCAGGTTTGAATCCAACCTGTTGCCCTTTGCTGCATGTCATCCCCAATCTCTCTCCCCCTTTCATGTATATCCACTGTCACTTGTAATAAAGGGAAAAAGCCCCTAAAAAATAATCTTTAAAACAAAACAAAAATCATGCATGAGACAAGAAAATAATTTTTAATTGGATGTAATGCTGTATTGGACAGAAATGCATGTGTTTTTATTAAATTAAGGAGTGGAACTAATATAGTCACATAAAAATGGTGAGCAGGCATGCAAATCAAGGAATATGTGATAGCAGAGAATTAATCATGTTTGTACTTGCATAAGGTATGTGAAATACACCCATTGAGATGCCCTTGAGCAATACAGAGACTAAATCTGAATGTCCTACAGAAAACCATCCGAGGCTCCATTTGTCCCCCTGCTCCTCGTCTCTTGCTTTGATGACTTGGGTGTCCCGCTCCTCCAGACCTCCCACCCTCTGGACTCCTATCATATTAGCAGCCTCTCCTTTTCTCGCAACTTTATTTATACGCACCCAAATCACAGCCTCTAGCTTCCAAATTTCTATTTTCCTCCTGTGGTCGGAGAGAAATGAATACAGATGTCTGAGCCGCGGAGAATTACAGGCTAGGAGTTGGCACTGCAGAGGGAGGGGGTGCTAACTTCTCGCTGCTCTTTCTGAGGAGCTGTTGCTACAGCTGAGGCCTGGGGAAGCAAGAGGAATACATGCAGGAAGGACTTTGCATAAGTCAGGTTCAACAAACTCTCCTCACTCTTCAACCTTGGCTTGTCATCCCTAATTTTGACCCTAAACTAGACTTATTCATGGAGTTTAATCACATTAAATAGGCAGTTAGTTCAGCAGTTAGTTTGGTCAATCCAAGCACAATGTTTATGCTGTGTAAACAACTCAATTATTAGGGATTTTAATGTATTATTTAGTGTATTTTTAATTTAAAATACACTAAAATGTTTGTAAAAATGTTTTCCTTAATAACCTAATCGTGTGTCTAAATCCTAATTAATTTAACCTCAAACATCTTTCTGACATAGACAATTTCACACTTGGTTCTTACTTGTGTATGACTGAATCCAGCAAGAAGCTAATTTCAGACCACATTTTGATATGTCCCAAAAACAACAACCAGCACTATATCCAGCTTCTTTTCTGTATAAATTACTTTCATTTTCTTTGAGCCTATTGTGCTACAGTGATGCCTATTAGATCAAAATACTGCAAAGCTGACACTGCACACAAGATGGTGCAAGAGGACAGCTCATGGAGTTTCCAATGTGGAAAGGGTTTTTATTTTATTTAGCAAGTCATTACGAACAAGTTTTTACTTACAATGGTGGCCTGACAAGTGACAAAGCCACTTAGTGAAATAAAAAAATTCGTCATCTTTAGGGGTTTATTAATGTGCTCAGTAAATATCAAAATCTATATATTAGATTTTGACATTTCATTCGTAACAATTTATACTCAAGGGGTCCAATAACATTTATGGCAATCTTAGAATAGCCATGCTAAAATTGGAAACACACACACACACAAGTGGCATTTGTCCACTTAAATGCACATTGACAGACTTTAGCTGAGATTTTAATCCTATCTCACTATTGTAGCAAACTCTGCTTTTTAGCCTTTGTTTAAACAGTTACTGTTTAAACAAAGAGGTGGATTGGAGATGGAACAGTGGATTATTCATGAAACCTATAGATATATATATTATTTATATTACCATAGGTAGGTGCCGCCCAGTTACATGCCACATCGGATGCAAATTGTCTTCTGGCTCACATCCTGGGTACACCGTGAAAATGAAGCTCTTTTTTTGTGTATTTATTTTAATTGTTTTGAAGCTCTATTTTCATGTCTTAACTAGTCCAACAATGACTCTTGTTGACTATCAATTTCCAACATAAGTTGCCTCTGGGATCCTCTGTCACTACTAACATTTTCCCACCTCGACATGTTTACTGGGAACTGGCTAATATATATAGAGGATCTGTCTTTTTGGCAGCACGGTAGCTCAGTGGTTAGCACTTCTGCCTCACAGCAAGAAGGTTCTGGGTTCAAACCCAGGTCTTTCTGTGTGGAGTTTGCATGTTCTCCCCGTGCTTGCGTGGGTTTCCTCCGGGTGCTCCGGTTTCTTCCCACCATAAAGACATGCATGCAACTAGGACTACAGTTGAAAATTAGCCGACTGGCTAACACTGGCACATTTACAGAAATGTTGATTAATGTGCATTGTCCTAATAAAAAAAATAAATAAATAAATCATCTTTTATTAGATGCATGTTGCACACGGGTTTGTCAATAAAAGCACACAGGGGGTGACTATAAGCGGAAGATCTTGTGGAATTTAAATACATGTGATCATGGGTGAGTGTTATAGTAGTTAAACTTGTTTCCACGCCCTTTGTCGACATTCTAAAGGCATGCTATGTCCAATACATTAAAAACAGGCCTACATTACAACACTGGAAAAACACAAACAATATGCTTCACTGCCGCTAGTATTTTCAAAGCTTTATTTGTTAGGTTAAAGTTTGTTAAAGTACACACTGTTCCACAACCAGTTATTTATACCAATAATAATTCCAAGTATTTTGTAAACTGCAGAGAAAATGAGACCTAAATATATTATTTTCACCTTTCTCATTCTCAGAAATTACAAGACGACAAACATGAAGTCAGTCCATTCGAGCAGCTTTGGTGCCAAATGTGAGCTCGCACAAGACTCCCAACATCTAAGATTCATTAGGTTTTTACTATCGTGTTTCTGCTATGTGGAGTGAATGTCCACATAGCATAGATTATATGTTGTGTGCATCTAACTCGTATTCAGTTGAATTGCACTTCCAAGTCCAGTGAGTGGCTGACCCCTTGTGGCCTGCTGGACTAAAAAAAGAAAGGCACCAACACGGATCTTCAGCTGTAAGATTTGTAAGACAGTGACATAAAGGTTGCTGTTAGTTATACGTTTTATGATGAACATTACATATGCATACATTATATTTAGAAAAAAAAAAACAGGACAGGACAATGTGTATTAAATACATTGTGTAAAAATGCATATTGACTGATATGGATTTTAAAGAATATTATGCTTATAGGACCATGTATAATACAAATGAATACATACATTTAAAAAACAGTTATGGATCAAGTTGGCAGCATCTCAAAAACAGTCCAAAAGTAAAAACATAAGTAATAGAACATTTAATCGAAGATAGATTTATACCACTAGAGGAAGCAACGTGTCACTCCCCCCCACGCCCCACCCATCTTGTTTCTCTGTGTTTCTGACGTCACCCACTACACCTTAGCCTAAAGCCATTATGCTCCCATTGGTTACAAGCTCTATGGTTACAAGCACCAGGGATTTACGTTGCTTCTCAAACAGACTGTATCGTAACTAGAAAGTGAGCTTCATCCACAGAGGCAAAGTTTTATTTTTTTTCTTACATATTCTACACCCAGCATCTCTTGTCAGTTTATATTTACTTATTTGTTTGCAAAAAATCACTCTGGAATACAGCCTATTTAACTCGTTAAAGTCCTGTAGCCGGTATTATGCTGGTAATTAATAATTGCCCTATATAGACTTATTTTGTTTGGGAGGAAACTTTTATTTCTTTTTCTTTTGGTAAATCCATATTATTGTTATTATTACTTTTTAATTATTTGTATAAAGTGGAACCTAGAGAAATTTAGAAAGGTTTAATCAATACAGTGACACTTCATCCGAAAGATAAGGAAAGAACCTACAGCATTCCTATAGATTTTACAGGAAAAAAATGAACAGTGTAGCTTCTTGATAAACAGTAGCCTAGACGTCTATGTGTTCATTTTACGGTGTTATTTGTGTCAAGTGGCATTCACCGTCATGTGCTCTCCAAAGGTATAGGCTACCTATCATGTCAAACAATGAAGCATCACAACATAACGCCACAAACTTGCCTGGCAAGAACAAGGATGTGTACTGCTGCGCAGATAAACTGCCCCCATAAAGACTTTCCTCCACCACGCCCTCAGACATAAGTACAGACAGACAGACAGACAGACAGGATAGCCTACCTGTGATTTTGACAACGCCGGGCGTTTCCAAACACTGCAAGGCTTGAAGAAGTCTGTGTCTTCGTGGATCGACACCGGCAGCAGATCCCCAGAGCCCAGCGCGAACAACCTTGGACCTGCAGGAGCACAACAGGACAGTCAACATGAGCAGGTAAGGACTCGGGTCTGGTCCACGATGAAAGGACATAAAAGCAATTAAAGTCAATTAGCGCATGAATGAGTTGCATGACACGACAATAGCAGAACTGACAGGAGAAAAAAAAAACTTTTCCTGATGGTCTGAATAATAATAATAATAATAATAATAATAATAATAATAATAATAATAATAATAATAATAATAATAATAATAACTTTTATTTATATAGCACCTTTCATGAAACCCAAGGACACTTCAGAGAATGACTGTGGCTAAGCTAAAGGAGGTTGTAGGCTGTGGTAAACAGGTAGTGTTTTAGGAGTTCTTTTTTTAAATCTCCAGGGATGTAGGATTTCGGATATCTGCAGTGAGGGTGTTCCAGAGGGATGGGGCTGCAACACTAAAGGCTCTGATAAGACTTATATAGACTTGTAGGAAAGTAACAAAGTAAGGACATTTAAAATGTTGAGGTAGCCTACTTGCACAATATGCTACTTCAGTATTACTCTCACATGGGGCATTGTTTTCTGCATTATGAGACTTTTAAGATATATCTTATGGTAAGCTACCTTGTGCTTTTTTTAATTATAACCTTTATTTTACCAGGAAAAAGAATCACATTGAGATTACAATCTCTTTTACAAGTGAGCCCTGGCCAAGAAGGTAGCACATAGAGGATACACTTTAACAGACAACAAATAACAGACAGACAGGGATGGGCAGGAATAAGAAATAAGAAATAAAAACAGAAAATCACATTTTAAAAACAAGCGCAGACATATATTTGATTTAGGTAGGACTTGAATTCAGTATGTGAAATAAAAACCTGCAGTTTTAGCTGATTTTGCAACTCATTCCATGAAGTTGGAGCACTGTAACTAAAAGCAGTTTTGCCAAACTCTGTTTTAGTTAGTGGAACATCATACAGTATGTATCTACTTGATCTTAGATTGTATTCAGATCTACTAGATTTTTGGAGCAGTTCATAAAAGCATCAAGACTTACAGCTGTTATGCGGATCTGTTTCCATTGTATTTTCATGTTTTTGTGATGTAGAGAAGTTGACCCCTTCTTGGACATGCATGTCCCATTATACTTGTAACATGAACCACGAAAGGAAGGGCTGGTTTACCCTTTTATCCTACATTGTCCACAGATAATTCAATCAGTTCTTATGTGCAGCTGTCTTTTTTTTTATGTAGAACTATTATAAAGGAGGAATGTCAGTGACAATGGCAACTTTTTAAACGATGTTTGAAATGCCATAATAACATTTACTGGCTATATAATGCCTAAACAAACACTATGGGGGCCTTAGTGTGACAGGTGAAGATTTTCTTTGGTACCGGCTGTCTGAAAGGTGTCTCACACATCCATCATGCTGTCTAGCTTCATATTTAGCCTACAGATATAAGAGGGCTATTGATCTTGATCTATTGAGCCCAATATCACAGATCACAAATTTGCCTCAAGGGGCACACAACACCCTCTATCCTTAGACCTATGTGAATAAGCAAGTTTCATGATTTCAGGCAGCAAAATTCTAGAGGGCACTTGAGGGCAAATGTGCCAGTTTTGCTGGATTTAAACTGAAGCAGACAGATTTCATGTTGCAATTAGTGATGGGAGGGGTTGGTGAATTTAGTTGTACACAGTGTCCTTTTTGAGCCCTTCTTTGTGCCACAATTTAATTCATGCATGTTTATTCATGAAGCTGAAGAGCAACTTTCGAAACTTGTCCCCGCATGAACTTTTTATTGTGTGTGTTCCTTGTTGGAAAGGTTGATGTCTCAAATAAGTTTTAAGAATTCAAATATGTTGCTCTTGAGATCTTGTAGATTTCAGTCCGAATGTGTGAACATGAGTTGTTTGTCTCACAGTGAAATGCTCTTGCTAGAAAACTATAAAAATCCTGATACAATTTCTGCGGCTCAGAAGATTTGATGACTGGCATCAATTATTGTTTTTTAACAGGGCTTTTTCAACACAACACAATGCTGTTATGGAAAGGTAGTGAAAATCATCCAATCACCAAGTAGAGGCAGCTCGCCCAAAGCCCATATCTGGAGTCAATTACGGTTAAAACGGTTAAACGTTCTCTGAGCACAGATTACCTAGAGTACAATGAAAAAAACAACAGACATAGTAGAGAATGAGGAGGAAAAAGGGAAGTAGAATGTAATGTGTTCAGCATTACAGATCAGAAAAGCACTCCTCATTATTATAGATGTGTTCTGTCAATGTTAATAAATGCATGATTTTATGATTAATTTGGTTCTTATTAGTCGTCCACACTTGTTTCATCACAGTGAGTCATAGCATAAAGTATTTTTTAAGAACATTTTGCAGTAGTTTTTTTTATAACATGGAAAAGAACATTAACATCATTAACATTTACCCTGTGACAACCGTTTGGATGAATATTAAAATTGTATTGTCTGTACTTTGTCATTGTCATTCAACAATCTTTACTCTGCCATGATGTAACTGTTTGCATCCGTTGCTGATTGAGAGACCGTGTGCTGTTCATTTAGTCAGGCATGTAACTCATATCTAACCAAATTCAATTTTTTCTTCCCAATAATTAAATGCATATTAATGACTATTCTTAGTTTGACTGATTACTTAATTTTTTAGTGCACTGCCCATGCTAATGCATTCAGCCCATCTTTCACACTATTACACCTACTGTGTAATTATTGCAGTTCCTGAGGGGTTTAATGCGCATGACTCTAGCTGTGGAACAAACAGAGACAGTGACACCACTGTTTATAGCGTGACACTGTGAGGAGAGAGACTAACAATTTTTCCAAAACATTATCTGGTACATAAAGTCCTGCCGGTTATTATATTCACCCAGCAAAAAATTGCTTTGTGAAGTCAACAGTCAAGTCAAGTCAATTGTATTTGTATAGCCCAATATCACAAACCACACATTTGCCTCAAGGGGCTTTACAATCTGTACAGCATACGACACCCGTTGTCCTTTTCGACATACAGGATAGGAGAAAGGAAAGGAGAAGGAAAAACTCCCCAAACAAACCCCTTTAATGGGGGCAACAGAAAGGTTGCAGTTTTGTTTTCCACCGTCAGAATGTGAGGATCTCGGGTTGCAGTAACAATTTAATGTAATAGCAGGGCATAATTGTAATGACCTACATCATCTATATGGTAACATGTTGCGTAATCACTGGTGCAAAGATGGACTTCAAACTTTGAATTAGCATGGGGCTGTCCATGTCAAATGCTATAACATGTAGGGCAAAAAAGGGTTCACCACTGCAGGACTCTGGTGGGGCAGCATTGCAATAGGTTTTGATTACCTTTGTAGGCCAAAAGTCAGACTCTCTGTTCTGTTCTGTTCTGTCTCATACAAATGTTGGTTTAAAGAACAAAAACAAACATCAGCCAAAAAAAACGATTCTGTTGACTTTATTGATTTATTTTTTAAACATCTCATCTTGCAGTTGGAAGCAACATCACCCAAAATGTAATTGTTGTAAAATCTTAAGACAATTATCTTGACGTTCCTAAATACTTTAAAATCCTACATCTGACATTAATAAGAATCTTTGTTACTTTAACATGCACATTGACAACACCATAAGCTGACTAACTGCTTAAAAAATTACATGTTTGAGGATATAATCATCAGATTATAAACTTTTACTTTCTTCAGATGTCTGATTAGCAAGTCGGAGGTGGCCGGGTTCATCGAGAGGTGTATGACAGGTGTGGGCACAAAGCCGCATCATGCCCGCAGCCTGGCCGAGGTACTGGTGGAGGGAGACCACAGAGGACACTACAGCCATGGACTCAACAGGATGGGTCAGTGGGGCACTGGAAGCTTATCACTTTATCTACTTGTTTGATTTAAAGGTGGCAGCACAATTGTAATAGTACAGAAGAAACATTTTGTAAACTTTGACACTATAAAGGGCAATGTAAAACAGTTTTTCACAAAGGCAATTATTTTTGTATTTTGTCCTTTGAAAACAATCTTAATTACCAGTTACATTTTATGCACTATAATGTGTATACTATGAATTTATTTGAAAAATGGGGCAGACTAATGAGGTACTTTAGAATTTTAAGTCTACATATGAAAACAAATCTCTCTGCTAAACTTCAACTTCATGATTTGGACATTTTTGAAGTCTGTATTCAAATATGGTTGTTGTTTGTGCTCGCTGGCTCTGTACTTTTTGACAGACATGTATGTAAAGGACATCCAGTCAGGAATCTGTGCCAAGGACGGTGAGCCAGTGGTGGAGAAGGAGAGTGCAGCCACAGCACTGGTGGATGGGAAAAACCTCCTGGGTCCTGTGGTGGGAAACTTCTGCATGAAACTGGCCATTAAGAAGGCAAAAGAAGCTGGCATTGGCTGGGTGGTGGCACACGGTGAGTCCAAACATCCTGATGCTGTAATTGTAGGTGAATGATTTAAAAACTTGAAAGGCCATAACTGCTGCACTGGTCCAGTTCTATAGAAACTTAAATTTTATGATGCATTGTGATTGAGCCAAGGCGCCTCCACGGGATAAACAGGTTTTCTCGTTTCCTGTGAACTGTAACATGCTCAAGTTTCAGATGCAGGTCTGTATTTGATTAATTGCTGAACTTTCAGCATTCATATAGGGATTATCTTCACTGTTGAAATATTAGTGGAATGGAGAAAGCATAGTATTATATAACAGGCAATTAAGTGCAGTAGAAGAGAAATCAAAACCACTGTAGTGTTTGATAAGTGCAAAGTGAGTTGGATTTCAATTAATAGGATTTACTTGAGAGAGGAGAAAGTTGTGATTATGTTTTTGGCAGAATAATCCCTTTTCAGTATCAGAGAAGAATTTTATTTCACTAAAGTGATCAACGAATCTTGACAAAACAATGCAAATACTGTATGGCACTTTTCTGTCTTAGGTTCCAACCACTACGGTATTGCAGGATACTACTCAATGCAAGCTCTGAAGGAAAACATGATTGTGAGTGAAAGGTTTATCTGCCTTTTATAAATTCAAAAAACAAAATGTCCTTTTTTTTAGGAATGGAGGTGAATGTGCTGTGTGATCTAATTGTATGTCTAATAACAATCTGACCACCACAGGGCATGTCATTTACCAACACGTCCCCACTGGTGGTTCCCACACGTGGTAAAGAGGTAAATGTACAGAATAAACTGTACTTTTTGCCATAAACAACCTCTCTGTCTCATTCTAATACTGTGATCATGTGGTTTGTAGTGCACTTTGGGCACCAACCCCATCAGCGTGGCAGCTCCTGCTAAAGACGGAGACAGCTTTGTTCTGGATATGGCCACATCAGCAGTAGCACTTGGAAAGGTAAGGTCAGCTTTATACTGTACTAATAAGCCATCAAGGAAGCCTTACGTACAGAGCATAACTTGCCAAGAGTCGTTTGACCCAAGCTGTTTTTAGTTTAATGCCACATGTTTGTTTGTCCAATAGCTATCTAAATAACTATCTAAAATTAAAATTGATGAAATAGTTGGTTTAGTTATTGGTTTAGAATTTATACTAACTTGGTTGATTTGGACATAAATGCATCACCGTTTTTTCTAAAACTAGTTTGAATAGCAGAAGCACAATCCTTGTGGCCACTAGTTGAATAAGTTGTTAAGAGGCCACTTACAGTTATAATGATTTATTGAAATATTTTAAGTCTTTTAATAAAAGCATTTTTAGTTTTATTTCATGCTATAATGTGCACTTGTCAAGTTCTTTGTAACTGCGGTTTTGAAACGCTATATACTTAAAGTCTTCTTATTCAATGTCATGATGTTTTATGCACACAGGTGGAGCTCTATGAACGGCGTGGAGACCCCATCCCTGAGGGCTGGGGCTGTGATGCCCAGGGCAAGCTGACCACCGACCCTAAGAGAGTTCTGAGCGGAGGAGGACTGGTGCCCATCGGCGGCAGTGAAGCCACAGGTCAGAAACCAGCTGATAAAAGTCTGCTCAGGGAAGGAAAGGTCCTGTCCATTTTTTTTCTTCATTCTGTTAGCATGTTATTAAACATAATTTATAGTAGTTTTCTGGGTGGTGCCCAGCTAATGATGTGGGCTACCTAGATAACTGGAGTGCGTTCTGGGGAAGGTCTGATTAGGAGAGATGGCATTCATCCCACTTTGGACGGAGCCGATTTCATATCAAGAAATCTGACCGAGTCTATTATTGGTCATAAACCATGACAACCCAAGGTTGAAGTCAGTAATCAGAGGTGCAGTGCTATGCGCTTCTCTGTGCTTCCATTGGAGCAGTCGCCCACTCATAGTCCCATAACCACGGTGTCTGTCCCCCGACTCAGATCAGTTAAATCAAAGGTAAACAAAAGAGGAGCTATACTTAAGAACATAATTGGAATTAAAACTACCACTGCAATGATAGAACAGAATAGGAAAATTAGATGTGGACCATTAAATATTAGATCTCTGTCTTCTAAAGCAGAGATCTTCAACAGGGGGTCCGGGACCCCTAGGGGGTCCTCAGAGTCACTGCAGGGGGGCCACCAAATTATAGTTAATTTTTGAAGGTTTTTTCCACATTAAAATGTCTTAACATGAATCCAATATATTATTAGCATGATAGGCTTACTGGCCTATAGGTAAGGTAGTCACTAAGGTAGCCATCCTAAGGATTCAATGTGCCACATGTACAGTATGTGCAACATTTAAAGATGATTTATAAAATCATGCCCACAATAATTACTTTAATAGCTTAGTATTCAATGCACTAAAAAGGTATGTGTAAAGGCTTTAGGCCACCTTACACTTTACTTTAGGCCCAATATATATGCAACTTAATTTTATACAATATACAGTATGTAGTAGGGTGTCCCTGCTCCATCTCTTTTTCAGTTTAGGGGTCCTTGGTTTAAAACACGTTGAAGACCCCTGTTCTAAAGCAGTACTAGTAAACTATTTGATATCAAATAATCAAATTGATCTATTATGTCTTACCGAAACATGGCTGTGCCATGAAGAATATGTTAGTCTAAATGAATCCACTCCTCAGGCTGAGGAGGGGGAGTTGCAGGTAAATGTTTTAATATCCATGTGGACGTTGACAACAATAGCCTTAGTATTGTTTTCAACTCACTACTAGATTCAATTGGTTTCAGTTAGAGTGTGCATAAGACCACTCAATGTTTTAGCCATACCCTCAACCTTGTGCTGGCATATGGCATTGAAATTGAAGATTTAATAGGATTTCTGCAGAATCCTTTATTATCAGACTTTTCTTTAATAACTTTGGAATTCTTACTACCCAACTATACAAAATTAGAAGAAAAGAAAGAAGCTTCTACACTAGATGCCTATCTGACAGTGCTATAGCTAAATTTAAGGAAGATTTTCCAACAGCATTTAATTCAATAGTGTGCCTTAATATAACAGAGGACTCTTATGTTAACTTTAGTCCCTCCCAAATTGATAATTTTGTAGACGGTGCTACGGCCTGACTACGGACAACTTTAGACTCTGTTGCTCCTTTCAAAAAGAAGATGATGAAGCAAAGGAAACTAGCACTTGGTATAACTCCCAAACTCACAAATTATAAAAAACCTCGAGAAAATTTGAAAGTAAATGGCGTTTCACCAATCTGGAAGAATATTGTTTAGATTGTCAAGACAGTCTGAAAACATATAGGAAGGCCCTCAGAAATGCCAGATCAGACTATTACTCATCACTAATAGAAGAAAATAAGAACAACCCAAGGTTTCTTTTCAGCACTGTAGCCAGGCTGACAGAGAGTCACAGCTCTATTGAGCCATCTATTCCTCTAGCTCTGAGTAGTGACAACTTCATGAGCTTCTTTAATGATAAAATTATAGCAATTATAGAACTTCTAACGGTTCACCTTTAAACACAGGACCAACAATTAATGTTAAAAGTCTCTTCAGCTCCCAGAATGTCCCTTGTGGTTCCTAGAGTCTCTAAAAGTAGAATGAGAGCCAGAGCCTTCAGCTATCAGGCTCCTCTCCTGTGTAACCAGCTCCCAGTCTGGGTTCGGGAGGCAGACGCCGTCACCACATTTAAGAGTAAACTTAAAACTCTCCTCTTTGATAAAGCTTACTGTACGTACACACCAGCTCTTAATTATGCTGTTATAGTTTTAGACTGCCGGGGAACTTCCTTTGACACACTGAGCTCATCTCTCCTCTCTTTCCCTCTGTGTGCATCCATGTCCCAGAAATGTTTGTTACTAACTTAGCTCTGGGGAGCTTATTCCCCGGAGTCCTTATGCTTTTTCGCCCAGCAGTTTTCCTTGGATTAGGGTGGCATCTAAATCATGGTTGCAGCTGTCGCCGTGGTCCTGCTCCGCACTCTGCTATGCCCTGCTACACCCTGCTACGCTCTGCAGTGCTCTGCTACGCCCTGCTATGTCCTGCTATGCCCTGTGGTGCCCAGCTACGCCATGAACTACTACAACTACTATTTTTAGCCATAGTTCCATTATCTTTATTGTGACTATAATTGCCACTGTACATCACACTCCCAACCGGCACCGTCAGACATCGCCTACCAAGAGCCTGGGTCTGTCTGAGGTTTCTCCCTAAAAGGAAACTTTCCTCATCACCCGAGGTTTCTCCCTAAAAGGGAGTTTTTCTTCACCACTGTCGCACTAAATGCTTGCTCTTGGGGGAATTACTGGAATTGTTGGGTCTTTGTAAATTATAGCCGTACTCTATCTGTAAAGTGTCTTGAGATAACTCTCATTATGATTTGATACTATAATTAAAATTGAATTGAATTAATATAGGTTATACTGTTCTGTCTGCAGTTAGATTTTTAGACATTTTGCTGACATTCAGATAAATTAAAATAATTCTCCTGTCTTACCCTATCCTCACATATGATTGGTCAATAAAGGAGGAATTGTACAGTTTCTAATGTCAACCTTACTCTGACTGCCTGACTGTCAGTCTGTTATGTGCAGCAAAAAAAATGGAACTTGGTGTTTCACTATTTCTGCCAGAAATTTGAAAGCTGTGCATTTCTGTGTGTCCTGTAATGTCTGTTCATGTTGTTGACCTCAGGAGGGTACAAAGGCTACGGTCTGGGAATGATGGTGGAGGTGTTCTGTGGTATCTTGGCTGGTGCCCAGTACAGCAATCATGTCCGCACGTGGAAAGTAACGGATCGGGTTGCCAACCTGGTACGTTACTTGTTGTGTTTTAGAGAACATATTAACCTCATTTAAAGAAAGACCTGCCCCTTGTCCCACTTGTCTTATTATCTGTGAAATGACTGAAAAATGGGTTGAAAATGCTTTACCTTTAACTGATTGCTGCATGTTTATATCTAAAATGGAAATAAATCTTAGAAATGTAATAGGGTTTAAACTTGCTTTTACACATTCATAAAATGTCCTGTGGAGCCGAATTCATCCAATTTGATGTTGACAGAACTTTGGTGGCTTTGCAGTTGAATTATTTCTGTTGTCATCAAGGAGGTCGATTTAAAATTGGCTGCTGCCAATTAAAATAAAACCCACTGGTTTTATAATGTAGATGTTATGTTCCTCTTGTCAAAGTTGCTTAACCACTATGAGTTGGAGCATGTGACTGAACAGTTACCCTAAACATCAGCCAAATTGTATGTGTTGAAATAGGTCCATGCTATCTAAAAGATAAGCACAATCAATGAGTCTGACGTAGACCGTATTACGTCACAATGCAGCTCTCTTTACTGTTTGTATTGGGTCAGTTGACACTGACAGTGTTGTCATCTCCTATTTTGTGTTTTCAGGGTCAGTGTTTTGTTGCAATCAACCCAGAGAACTTTGCTCCCGGGTTTGCCGACAGGATGTCAGACCTACTGTCCATCCAGAGAGGGATGGACCCTGTGAGTAGATCCTACTGCTGCAATGTTGATATACAGACTCATTAGGGGGGATAAAATATGTAGATGATGTCCAATGATGGCAACTAAGCTCAGTCTCATAATTTTCAAAGAAAATTAAACAAAGTAAGTTAATTGCTTGGAATTTCATTTAGTTGTTGCTGGTGTTTGACACAGGCTGACCCAAGCACACCTGTTTTGGCTGCTGGAGATCCAGAGAGGATGAACATAAAGAAGTGTGAGGAGATGGGCGGGATCCCCTACCACATCAATGTCGTCAACTACATGGTAAGAGCGGCAACAAAAAACAACCCAAAAAACTAACTGGTCAGGGTCTGAAACATCAAAGATGACAATATAATACTATCATATCTGTATCCTAAATATGAAGCTATACAATCAGCAGCTGATTAGCATATTTTAGCATAAAGACTGGAAAAGGGGGAAACAGCTAGCCTTCAAGTTTACTAAGCTAAGTGGCTGCGGGCAGTAGCACCATACTGTATTTACCGTACAGACATGAGAGTTATAGTGATCTTCTCATCTATCTCCCAGCAAGCCAATAAGCATATTTCCCAAAATGTCCAACTATTGCTTTAATGAAAAGCCTTTGAGATTGAGTTTACTTAACTTCGTATTTGACTTTTTTCCCCTGCAGAATGAATGTGCCAAGAGAGTTGGTGTCAGCCCACTGCTGCCATGTACCAATCTTGTTTCCAATTAGTTGGTGAAGTCAAGATTCTCAGCATTGGAAATCTGGAACTTCTGCTTATCTTGAAGTTCACATTGAGCTACTTAGGAATGCAACTTTGTTTAGGGACATTATACATACTATTTTATTCATTTTAACCACACTTGTCAGGTGTAATCAGGTTGTTTGATGATCATCCAAACAGATGACAGACTAGGACCTCTTCAGATTAATAATCAGCTTTTGGAAAGAAGTCAACCAGAAAAATATTTTTGCCTTATCTCTTTTTGCACATACAAACTCAACCAGATGTTGCCTATAGCACCACCATGGACTGAGTTCCCTTACATATACAGTATCAGTGGTGGAAGAAGTATTCAGATCCTTTACTTAAGTAAAAGTACTAATACCATACTTTAAAAATACTTGGCCCTTTACAAGTAAAAGTCCTGCATTGCAAATATTACTTAAGTAAAAGTACATATCAGTAAGTATCATCAGGTAAAAGTACTCAATGCTGAAGAATTTTAGAAAACTGGAAACAATCCAAACTGTGTTTAATAGTGTAATCTAATCATTTCAGCTGGACTTGTAGGCCGTTATATTGTTGGGTAGTCTAATTTATAATCATTCAAGGTTCAAGATACTTTATTGTCATCTTTTATAAACTACATTTGTTTTGTGTGAAAAAATCTTAATTTGTAAAGTAACTAAAGCTGTTAGCTTTAGTGGAGTAAAAAGTACAATATTTCTCTCTGAAATGTTGTGGAGTAGAAGTAGAAAGTGGCATGAAAAGAAAAGACTCAAGTAAAGTACAAGTACCTCAACATTTGTACTTACTTAAGTACAGTACTTGAGTAAATGTACTTAGCTACATTCCACCACTGGACAGTATACTGTCTATGTAAGGGACCTCACCTTGTATACAAGTCATATTGTAGTTACAACTGTCACATTAGATAAACACTTCAACATCAGTCACTTGAAATCCAACCCAACATTATTTTAATCTCTTTGTATAATAACCATGACATTTGTGACATATAAAGGAACATTTTTCTTTCCTTATTTCAGGGACTCTTTGAAACATGTTATTTGTGTCTTGAGATACTTCATCCAAATTGTCTTCAAGATGCTGTATCTCTCACAGCGAAATACGCACATTTTTTATATAAAGCAGCTGTAAGTCGTTGATTTATTGCTGATGGCTGGATGTTAATGAGTTAACAGAGTTTGAGTGGTGCCGTTGAAAGATAAGCTAAAGTCATTGTGGTTTGTTGTCATCAAGTGAACAGTTGGGTCATTACTTGTTGGTGAGCTGCTTTACTTAAATTTCACTGCAGTTTTGTAACTGTACTTTAATCTAGATACTGTATGACGCACAAAAACAGTTTTGGTGTTTTTTATATACTCAAAAGCATTTAAAATGACTATGAGATTTTTTGAATACTTAAAAAAGTTCACTTTACCATGTGCCTTATTCAATAAAAACTAGTTTTTTCTGATTTATATCTTTTACAGAAATACCTCATGTTGTGTAATTAGATCAATATTTTATGCATAAATGTATTGCTGTTATTTTCATGGTTGTGCTTTACCAACTATTTCTGTCTATATCTATAAAACCAGCACCCTCAGGCATTTCAAACACCAGATGGCGTCATAAGCATCTACAAATGTAATGTAACGCCACTTGTGACAGGTAATATGCAGTTGAAGAAATATTTCCTTTCTCAGAATAGTTTATGTTGGCAAACACAGGCAATAAAACAAGAGCAGAAATAACCCTAACCCTAACTGCATCAAAGAAAGTAAGTATTGAAACATTTGACCCCGTAGTAGCTAAAAATCAATATACTCATTTTGTACTTTGATCCATTTTTTAAACAGTTTAACATGTGTTTCATGCCATCATCCTTTAACATTGCTTTTATGCCACAATCAAAATGCATTATATTCTTAATATCAACCTTTTTTCTCGTGTTGGCTTGTAGGTAATCGGTTAATTGTGACAACATTTTTACTTTATATTCAAGTTAATGCTGTAAGGCATAATATCATACAAAAGCAATTATACAAGTATAAACATTAAGTTGGTGTATTACTGTAAGATAACCTACAGCGTGCACTTTCATGTTCAACCTCCCTGACCTGAGAAAAATGATATGCTACAGCTTTCTCACCACTAGATGGAGACATAGTATAAGCGAACAGCTGGTTTTGAAGCATCACTGTGGACTCATGGCTGCCTTCATGACGTTTTATACACATTTCATGTGTTCTGTGATGTTGATAAGGTTGTTAGGTAGCTGTATCTAGACAGTTTACATATTTTTATATTTACCTCATATTATATTAAAATGTGTTAAAGCTATAGTGCATATAGTTTCTGTGTCCCAATAAGGAATTTCTAAGTAATGACAATACTGTTGTTGCATCCACATGATGCAAGCATTCTGTGATTGGGCACCACCCCCACCCCTCATCCACACAGTTGCTAGTAACTAAGGAGGACACGGAGGATTGAAAAACATGATGGACTCTTCAGAAGAGGTAATCATCTTCACTCAAGCTTCTGCGCGTGAAAATCACCGGACTACACCACTTTCTAAACATAGCCCTACTGAGAAATACAGAGAGAGTTTTGTGGAACGGATAGTCTTAATTAGCTTTGTATCAACTCATTTGGCAATGGATTGAATGTAACAGACGTTCAATAATATGTGTGGGTATGTGTGCGTGCGTGTGTGTGTCTTTAGTGTATCTATATGCAAATGACACACTCAAAACTAGTCGGTCAAGTACAATTAAAATTATTGTCAAACTATTTTTAAAATGATCTCTTCTCTCAGCAAAACTTATCTCTTCTTGGTTGAAATCAGTTTGCAGCTAAAGCAGCACATTTGTACTGAAAATTATGGAAGGAAAGGCCTCTCCCAGAGCCACAAGGGAGAAGGGGGACAGGGCAGTGACAGATGCCCAGATCAGGACCTTAATCTCCCATGCCAAAAGTCCTGGCACTGGGCCCCGGACCCTGGATGTCCTGTTAACACTCGGCCGGCCGCAGACAAAAGAAGAGAAATCAACAAATCAATGGGCTTTCAGTCCCACTGGGGGAAAGGATATGGAATGGGGTGAGGCTGAGCTGGGCTGGGCTGGGCTGGGCCAGGTCTGCAGGTGTGTATGAAGGGGATGCAAGGAGATTAGGTTTGGGCTGAGGGGGAAGGAGGCTGTGTGCTGGCTGGAGGACTCCACCGAGTCCAAGGATAAAGGGGCTGATTCAAACACTCGTTATACGGGGTAGACTAGGAGGTGTGTGTGCATGGATAGAGAGTTGGATGTTGGGGGTCTAATCTGTCCTGGCCTTGGCCCGGTGCCGTTGTGCGGATTAGATGGGGCCCCCAAGAGCCCAAAGAGCAGGGCCGCTTTCTAGGATTAAGCAGATTCTAACAGGTGTTTTCTTTTGTGGTGCTGAGGGGGGATCTGTCCATCACTCACAGAACAAGGAAATCATGAAGTGAGCGGCTACTATTGATGGGGCGAGTGATGCCAAAAGGTCATTACATCAGTGTATGTGTGTGTGTGTGTGTGTGTGTGTGTGTGTGTGTCTTTGTTTTTGGACTTGTAGACACAACTGGCTGCTTAGTGATGAGTGTGCGGTGGTGTTTTTTCCATATAGCAGGGCCATATCTGCAGGAAATCAGCCATATGAGGAGAGAAGGAGAAAAAACTCAACTAAACTAGTACTAAAATGTGAGCTTACTCACATAGACAAATAATTTCTTTTAGAAGGTGACATCCTGATGCAGCTGATCAGTCGTTATGGCTGTGAAGCAGCAGCACTGCAGGGATCCACTATGAATGAGATTAGTGTAGCTGCTACTGGAGAGCACTGGAGAACACTTTCACACTGTAGGAGGATAAGAAGAGCTTAGAAGTCACAGAGCTTGTCACTAACCTCTTTAGCTAAGAATCAGAAATACAGACACAAACAACACAACTGGTGAGATAGCTGTGAGGATATAAAGTATAGATAGATAGATAGACAGACAGACAGACAGACAGACAGACAGATAGATAGATAGATAGATAGATAGATAGATATGACACTCTTAATATACAAAGATGATATTTGATTAAAATGTATTATTTTACTGATGAAAATTGTTCACAGTGAGTTAACTCTATGGTTGATAAAATAACACTTTTACAGAATTGCTATTACATGACCATACAGTGTTGTACTGATATAGAAAGGGTATTTTTTGGAAATCATACTACTTTATTATCCATCTTAGTGGATATTTTACATCTCAGCCCTCTAACACACTGATATTAAGGGATGGAACATTAGAGTCGACATTAAGAAACAAAAATAATAACATTAGGCATGAATGTCATAAAAAAAGACTAACTATAAGGTGGTTTTATACAAAAATAAAGTAAATAAAAATTAGACAAATAATTTAAGTGGGAATGGAATCTCCATATTTTCAGTTCATGCACCTAACTAAGACTGGTAAGGGAAGGCGTGTATTATATATGTAATGACAGACAGGAGGGAGGAGTGAAGTGATGGAGCGTGTGAGGAGAGCTAGAAAAGCTCTGCTGCTCTCCTGCTGGGTCTTTAATGAAGTGGAGCGCCTTCCTGGTTTTTCCTCCCAGCTGTTGTCCCTACAAAGCCAACATATTTGGCCTTGGCTCTTTGTCCTGCTCGAACTACCATACCTCCAAATGACCGAGCGAACACGTACAAATAAAGCAAAGCATCTGGTGTCTTGTTCTCTCCAACTGCTCCGGAATGCCAACATCTCTCCCTCTGTTGCCTCCCTCACTTTGGGATTGGTGTTTATCATGCTGGACAAAAATGCTATAAAGATTTTGGGGATTGGGCCTCATCCTCTGAACACCACATGATGGCGCTAACACACACGCTGCAAGAAGTGAGTTACACTGCCCCACTGAACTGACTTTGTTTCACAGTGATCATCTCTCATGACGTCCGCTGTTCAACTTCACTACTTCAGGCCAACAGTACACGTGGCGTATCATTTGTTCGTGAAAGTCTTTATTGATTTAGGGACAATGACATGGCTGAATAGATAGCTTATCTTGTTGGTGAACATACTTTCAAATTATATTTACTGATTGTCAACCGTACACAATGTTATTGACTTTGAATCTTGCTAGCATAATGTGAGCTTTCTGGCACGTAGCGTTAGCTGTCTGAGCAGAAGCGTTCTATGAGCTGAGCGAACTACAAATATCTCCCGTTGCCGAGTATGGCAAGTTGTATTTAAGATCCATTCTATTCACTGGAGCAGTGAACAACATTTGCATTGCAGAAGAACCTTATGGGATGAGAATAATTGTTCCAAGTATTAGTCAAACCATCAGGTGTTACCAGGGAATTAGAGTTAATGTTTGAAAAAACTTTAGATTTTGATAGTAAAACGCATTCAAATATAAATAAATGGTCCAAATTGTATTTGGCAAGTGACCATGGTATAAGTGGGTTCATGCCCTTTGAGGTGTCCTTCATCAGGTAAAAATACACACAGCGATCACGTTACACTGGTAAGAGCAAATTACCTTTAACAATGTACCCAGCTAATTTAAATAGCTCACATTGCTGTATTGTGTGAACAGTTAACTTCATTCAATATTCTACAGTATGTGATGTTTTCTTTTGTGGGATGCAAATGTTCCACCAAAACAAGTTCCTTTCCAAGACAATTATGATTGGTTTAAAGAAATGCAAACAAACAAAAGCGTTTTTTATTTTCTTATCATAGAATGTATGTGTGGTGTAGCTAGACCTTACTCCACATCGCTGTGGAGATAGGTCTGGCAATGCGAGACTACCATGGTAACAACAGATGCTGGTCAGTTTAGGGAAAATAGACATGCCATATCAGAGGGTTTTTAATAGTTAATTTACATGACTCCATGATTAATTGTTGTGTGAATGCCATGTTATCTACAGTGTAAACTCAGATTTAGTTGTAATTAAACTTTTTAGTGGTCACTACTTGTTCTTTCATGTTTTGTTAAAAACCATACTCATTGCTAAATCACATTAGTTGTTTGTAATAATCAGCTTAAGTATGCAGTGCACAGATCATATTAAGCACATAACTAAGGATGTTAAATTGGCAGTATGGGAGGGGCGGGGTCATTTGAACTGTTATACCTGAAGCGATACAAAGGCTCATGGGAAAAATATGTTCTGAAAGGGTTCTGTCCTAGTTAAAGTGTGTTTTAATAATTCTGTTAAGGTTTTGGGTGTACATTTATGTTATGTATTATGTTATTTATGTTATGTTTAGTGTTCATGTTTATCTACATTTATTGTTGTACCATGATGAGACCGAACGATTTTTTGCGTGCGAAAGTCGTCGGACACATCGGTTTCTGAACAAAGCCATACTGAGAAATCCAGAGAGAGTTGTGTGGAGCTGATAGTCTTAATTAGCTTTATAGCAACTAATTTGGCAATGGCTTAAGAGTAATGGACGCTCATTACTGAAATATAAAAATTTACACACTAAAGCTTTAACTTAACATTTTAGCATTTTAACAACTTATTTTAGACAACATGATATTTTTGTTAATGACTACTAATGTAAACTTGATTCGTCTACAATATCAACTTACCGTTCTGTGTTAATACAACTTGACCTGTCAAGTTTCACCTTGTGTAAAAACTTAAATAGTTTAAGGCAACGGGTTTCCATGCAAATTTCTAGTAAAGTCAACTAATTCTGGATAACAGTGTATAAAGGCCTTACGGGGGAGGAAGGGAGTATTACATACACCATGTGAGCCAATCACAGGAGGTCCTGGTGTGGTGTGTTACAATCAGACTTCAAGACAAAGATCAGACTGAACTTTTACCTAGGACAACTTTGGATGGATGATTGCATCATAGAATAGTGTTTGTTCAGAGAAGCTTCTTATTTTCCATCTTTCCAAAACAACAAAAAAGTGGCATCCTCTTACCGTGACTGCAACATCACGCTTCTTCTCACCTATGTGAAACTGTCATACAGATAATGGTGTGAACAGAGGAAGCTGCTTGCACTGCCAGTAAAAAAAGCCAGTCTTGGCCTTTATGTGTGAAACAGGCTTTTCTTCTGTCCTTTTGTAAACCAGATGGTTCACGTGTTGCATTTCTTGGGCAAACTGAAATGAGGGAAAAACAAATAAAAATCAGACAGGAGGATGGCATCACTTAATTTCCTGTGTGTGGTTTGCACACCTCTGGATATCATGACCACAAGCTTCTGGCTCTTACACCCACATGTCAACAGACAGCTGAGGTGTTGGATGGCCTTTGTCTGTGTGTGAGGTCCTAAGGACACTTTAACAGTTGTCTGCATGTGTTTTCCACTTGGGATAATCCTCCATTTAATCCTGTCAAATTCTCTGTATTTCCTGTCATCATCGTTTCTACATTCTTTTTTCCTTAATTGGATAAAAACAGTTCATTGTAGTTTTACATGTCCTTTTGTTGTGAACATGTATATTTTAAAACTATTACAATAAACGTTGATTAAAATGTAAGTTTATTATTGAGTGTGAGTTTTATTGGTGGATTCATACAAATCCTACTATTTATGAGCTGTTTTTGATGACAGCTTCAAACCAACTTTCAAGACAATCAGAGCGTATGTGAGTGCTCACATCTCATCACATCACCTCTCAGACTACAAACACGAGTGTTCATCAAGACCAGATTCATCACACAGGTCACCTACACTGTAATGTATGTAGAATGTCAACCCTTCTCACAATTACACATTCGGCTGGACCAAGAAGAACTCAGTTCTAAAAGTCTTTTGTGCATAAAAATGATCTCTGCATGCCAAAACTGAGGTGGATCAGCATGCAACTGGACAAGCATTGCATCTATCAGTGAATTATTTACTGCTCTTAATGTATGATAGTGCTGTCATATGCTGCTGTGGTAAAAACAGGTGGCCTGCTTCCCTCAGCGTTCCTGCATTTCCTCTGTTTTTGTGTAAATTCTCCCACGTCTCTTACAGATAATCTCACAAGCTACTGTAATATACTGATCGAGTTCAATGCTTCAAATGGCCAAACTGACACGTCCTGTGAACAGTCAGCTCCTGTGAGTCGTGAAGATTTTGTCACTTGCTGGTGCTAAAGCCAACATTTAAGGACCTGAAACAGAAGCTAAACAGAGCAGCATGACTTTGGCTGCACAATGTGAGCTCCATAAAGGAAGTCAGCGGGATCCTGCCGTGTCCTGTTATGAGGTGACAGTTATGACACGAGGCAACAAAGAGTCATAATCTGTAATGATTGCTGAGCAAAAAAAAGATAAGAGAGGAATCCACTATTTTCCAACCAGCCGCTAATCATTTGTTCTTGCTCTAGAGCCCTATATTAGATCAATCGCATCAATACCTCATCTTTACATGAAATCAATGCACCCTGAAAACCAAATTAAAGTAATTGATTGAAATGCCAATCTCAATTTATCTCTTAACAACATAAGAGTGGGGGAGTATTGGAGATTTAGTTTTTGCTTTGGTCCCCTCTACAAATCCCAATTTTTGCGCTCATGAGTAGCAGTCTCCAAAACCACTAAAAGCTACAGAAAATATTTCACCAATTTTCAATGTTACTGTCTTATTTTTCTACAAATAAAATGTCATGCCATTAGAATAATTTGACAGATACTTATCGACTCTAAAACCGCTATTTCAGTTTAACAATGTCTCCCATGGCTCTGGAAGGAGGATTACAGAGTTATCTCAAGCTTGGCTTGAAACTTACATTTTTAACAATAAGCCTGTGTAACTGAAGGTCTGCTGTTTGAATGAAAGATGAAGAATCTAATGATAGACACTATGAAGTTACATTATGGGAAATTTAGGATTCACTGTGTTTGTAGCTTGAGACGTACTAGAGACTGAAGGTTTAGGATATTTCTGCCTCTACTGCTTAAGTTTCGATCATATATTATGGAAGTACACTACTGAACCATGGGAGTACTCCTTTAAAACCCATATATTTTCTTAGTTTAATAACTTTATATTTAATGGTTTGTTCACTATATTATCTGTGTTAATATTCTCTTATTTTTTTCTTTTATCCCCCTTTTCTTTTTTATTTCTTCTGTAAAGCACTTTGTAACTTTTTTCTTATTGTAATATTTATATGACAATTTGTAATATTTTATTGTATGTCTATTCTATATTTATGTGCTTGTCTGTTGTAGAACTTTGCTTTATTGTTTATTTCCTTTTAATATGTTTATGCTCCAAACACCAAGGCAAATTCCTTGTAAGTGAAAAAAAAGTACTTGGTGATTCTGATACAAATACAATATCCTTCGAGACACTATGTTATATAATTATTTTCATTCAATGCATTTGCATGAATTCAGGCTTTTATTGTGAAGTATACACAGCAATGTTCTCTTTATCATGTGAATGACACCACAAGAGCCCTTAGGCAACACTGCAGACAAGCTGAACGAAGATGGAAGAAGGACAATTTACATGTATCACTGGGTTTAAGGGACAGTCTAGCCACATACCAAAAAGCTGTGAAGGTTGCGAAGATGCAGCATCTCTCCTCTGTCATAGCTGGCAGTTGCCATGAACCCAGAGTGTTATTTAATGTGATAAACTCTGTTGTGAATCCACGCACCTCTGCTCTGACAGATGTTTCAATCATGACGTGAGAAATTTCTTTGTTATTTTATTGACAAAATAGCATCTGTCAGGAAAAACGCCAGTGCTAATTTTAAGTTATTTGTACCTGCTTCTCCTGCTCACTCAGCTGTGTTTGAGGAATTTAAGCCAGTTTCTCTGACTTTACTTAGTGAGGTGGTACAACACATGAAACCTACCAACTGTCAGCAGCTTTTGACACAGTGGACCATGTAGTCCTCCTCTCTCGCCTTGAACATTGTGTAGGCATCAGAGGCTCGGCGCTTAAATGGTTTAGCTCCTATTTGGAAAATAGGAGCTTTTCTGTCATGATTGGTGACCTCTCCTCATCAACTGCTCCACTCTCTTGTGGGGTACCCCAGGGTTCCATTCTTGGCCCCATTCTGTTTTCTTTATACATGTTGCCTTTAGGGGTTATTATAGGAAAGCATAACCTAGTCATTTCATTTCATTGTTACGCAGATGATTTGCAAATCTATTTGCCTATGAAAGCTAATGACAGTGTTGCACTGAATTCCCTGTTTAGTTGTATCGCCGATATTAAGTTGTGGCTTTCAGAAAACTTTCTTAATTTGAATGAAGATAAAACGGAGTGTATTATTTTCAGTACTTCAGGCACGCAAGATGGTCCAGCTTTGAATCTGGGAGCTCTGGCATCCGACACTAGGTCATCTGTCAAAAATTTGGGGGTTACTTTTGATTGCAGCATGAAATTTGACAAGCATATCAGTAATATTGTTAAAAGGAGCTTTTTCCAGCTTCGTCTCCTGGCTAAAGTTAAGCCTTTCCTGAACAGGCATTATCTAGAAAAGGCGATCCATGCTCTTATCAGTTCAAGATTGGATTACTGTAATGCTCTTTATGTTGGTCTGAATCAGACCTCCATCTCACGTCTTCAACTTGTGCAAAATGCTGCTGCTCGCTTTTTAACAAATACACCTAGACGTGCATATATTACTCCAATTGTTTACACTCTACATTGGCTCCCTGTGCATTTTAGAATAGATTTTAAGATTTTATTGTTTGTTTTTAAGGCCCGTAATGGCCTGGCCCCGGAGTACTTGTCCAAGATTTTAACCCTGTGTGAGCACAGCCAGTCTTTGCGGTTTCTAACCAACTGGTTTTAGAAGTGCCAAGGTCAAGGTATAAACGGTGGGGTGATCAGGCTTTTGCAGTTTCTGCCCCGAGCCTCTGGAACAAGTTACCCCCTGATATTCGCACTATCACAGATGTAGCTCTTTTTAGGTCCAAACTCAAAACGTATCTGTTTCGTCTGGCCTTTAATACATAGCAGTCGTGTGACAATTTCATTCTTTTGTTTCTGTGTAACCTTTTCTGATTTAACTGTTTTATATGTTCATTCTTTCTATTGTATGACATGTGTTTCTGATGTTAAGCACTTTGGATACCTGCTGGTTTTTGTAAAGTGCTATATAAATAAATTTTGATTGATTGATTGATTGATTTTTGATCCAAACTCTGCTGCTTGCTTGAAGTATTACAGGACAAAAAACAAAGAAAATTAAAGAAAAAAAGTGATTGGCTCAAGTGTGACGCTATTCACAGCAAATCCTATATGGAAGTAATTCAATGGGATAACTTCAAAGCATGAAAAGCTTTTGATCATTGACATTGGACCAAACAAGGAGTCACATTGCTACCCTTTCCTACTAAATAACAGCCATTTTCTTTTTTTCTTTGAGGCCTATTATCCCCCTTAGATAAAGGTTTATTTCTACCCTCTGGGCATAAGAAGCCTTCATCTACAGTAGAGAGGATTAGTGTCTGGATCCAGGCAAGAAACTAATGCACTTTCAGAGGCAACCCCCAACCGACACAACGAGGATGCTCCGCTTCTTCAGGCCAGCTGCCGCCCAGTTTACTGTTTGTAGCCAGGAGTCAGGGGGCTGCTGATGTGTGACAACAACAACAGGTGATGGAGGGAGGGATGGGGACGGCAGGTTACCTTTCTCTGTGGTCAGTCACTCAGTGTTGGTTTAGGAGATCCCAGTCCAGTGCCCGGGGCCTCTGTGATGGATGGGTACAGCTGAGACCATCCTGATCTAATGAGGGCTGAGTGGGGGCACAACCTGACCCTGAGGACACCCGACCCCCGACAGCCTTCTCTAAATTCTCTATGTTTTATACATACTCTTTGAGCAATGGCTCCATTTTCCAGACAGTTTATAGGCCTTTTTCTTTTTTATTAGATATCAGATATCAGTTGGTCAGTTGGTACATAGGCTGCTCCCTCATCCCTGGGACATAAGCAGTGTGTTAAAGCAGCAATCACATTTTATCCACATGCTATTCATTTATAATTCTCTAATTAAACATGTGTATGTAAGTTTATTTAGTTTGATACACCCCAGAGTTTATAGTCTGGTTTCTATAGAGCTTCTTTGCATGGGGCAATGTGTTAACCAACCTGAAAGAGTTGGAATACTTCACCCTCAAAATGATCATTTGTAAATCAATTACTCACCCCGTGTTACCTTGAATTCCTGAAGAATAATGTATTACTTCAATTCTGTGTTCTTTGTTCACCATGGAGCCATGCGAGAAAAACAAATTCAAGACAGTTTTAGTGGGAGTTTTTTTTGCATAATGGTCTAACTGCTATTTCAGAAGCATGTCATACAAAGTGTGAATTCTGCTTTAAACTGAGTATTTGTTGTTATTTTGCCTGAAAATGGGGGAAAACAAGCATAAAATTCTGTTGACAATTTAAAAAAGTCCATCTGTCCTGTTAAAGTTATTGAATTAAATTAGATGATGAATTCAATTATAATGAGATGCCTATGATGAGCAGAGACAGAGAGTAACTTCGTACATTCACTCAAATAATATGATTATATGTTTTTAAGTTGTCCTAATTGTGCCTTATTTTCATTTTTGGTTCTTCATCAAGTTGGAATTTTCCATTTCTAGTCACCAAATAGACTTTGAGGTAAAGATGTTGGAGAGGAAAAGAAATTACAGTCATTTTGATGTATAATTTCATTACATTAAATTAGACTGTAATTTCATTTACAGTTTCACTACATGAAATTACAGAGTAATTTCATTTAGTGTCAGCTGGACGGGCAGTCGTGTTAACAGCACTGACCTTCAGTCTCCCACCGGTGGCATGTTGCTGTGTCTCTGCCAGCACCAAGCCCAGAAACACACTTCCCATCCATTATCCATCTGGGGCCCCCACCTCCCTCCATCTCCCTCTCTTTCTCTCATACACATACGCGCACACACACACGCACACACGCATGCACACACGCATGCACGCATGCACGCACGCACGCACGCATGCACACACACACACACACACACACACACACACACACACACACACACACACACACACACACACACACACACTCCTCTCTGCTTGATCATACAATCAATCCCTCCACCCCTCTCAACACACATAAAGAGAATTATGTCAGCTACTTCTGGCACGTTGACATCTTTTTTTTGTACTAAAACCTCAGTACAGCAATTCTTTTAATATTATTCTCCTGTGTATTATATATCTGTTCAAATGTGTATTTTATTTCATTTTCTCTTTATATTATTGTATTTCATCACTAATATTGTATATACATATATATATATATATATATATATATATATATATATATATATATATACTGTAGATATAACACATATAGAGCAGCTGGGTAGCTCAGTGGGTAACATCATTGACCCTCATGTGGACGTGACTAGGGTGTGGCTAGGGTGGGGCTCGGATCCCACTCAGGCGGCCAAAAGTGGGTCCTTCAGCAGGACCCTTGAAGGGCGGTCGAATCAGGGCGTGGTTAAGGCTGGGTTCGAATTCCGCTCAGGCTTACATCAAATCCAGTGTGGTTCCCAAGTCCATCACCTTGAGACTATACACCAAGAGGAAGGGGGGGGTGGCTGCGAACTCAACTATCCAGGATGAAACAACAAAGATCTGTGCAGAACCTCCTAAGCCTCTGGTAGAGGACCCGAGCTTGAAGGAAGAGGATGGGGCGAGTGAGGAAACTCGCTGTATATTTTTAACAGATACAATCGTACAAACTAAGCCTACAAATTTACTATTATTTACTGTTTCAACACAGTCTCAACAAAAACTGAATACCACAAAGGCATAGACAAAAGTTATCAGCATCACCCTATGAATAAAAATAATATTAAGAATAACTTAAATTATAAGTAGAAAAGTATAATATAAATTAGACAATGACCCAACAAGCAGCTGCCAAAGAAGAGAAGAGAGAAAAGGGTTTGTAACAGTTTGAATGCATCACGGGTAAGATCTTAAAGGTCCAGTGTGTGGGAATTTCTCCCATCTAGCGTTGAGATCATATATTGCAATCAACTGTTCAAACACAGTTCAAAGTACGTGTTACAGCTATAGTAGCATTCACGCTTTTTTCTGATAACGCCGGTCTCTTGCTCTTTTCAATATACTTTTTCTTTTTCTGGGCAAAGAAGAAGACTCATGTTCCTGAAATTTGGATTTTGAATACGTGTGGTCCTCCATGTTTCCTTCTTCAAACTTGCTGGGGCTGGGAGGCTACGATACCCATTAGCAGCATTAGCAGCACCTGTGAGTTTATCATGTGACAGCGAAAACGCGAAAAGTGGAGCACTATATCCTGTATGTCCCTTAGCGGCTAACGTATTTCAAGATGGCGCATGAATATGGAACGTCTACCCCAGTTCATGTAAAATTTCAAACTAATAGGAATACTTGGAATTGATGGTGTTGATAAATATTCATAAAAAGGACAAGTTTGTGAACGGGCAACAGATTTTGATAATGAACAACTAAAAACTTTATACACTGGACCTTTAAAAAAACTACATAAATGTTAAACAAACCTACTGTATCTGGGGTGAATAAAAGTTCTATATCAGGCAGTCTGGCAGGCATCACGTCTCTGCACAATGATATATTTGTCTTCATACTTCAGGTCTGTTTATCTAGCTGTATTAATGGACACATTAAGTGTAACTCAAGTGGATATGCCAAGGTCAGGCTGTGGAACATGGAACTCCTGTTAAAGGCATAATTTACTTTCTCCCTCCAGTATTTCATTTTAGAATTTTCTACAAAAGCAAACCAATGTAAAGTAAGATACCAAAGTAGAGTACAACACATTGTTTTAAGTATACTGTATAATGTTAAAATGTTTTCTTAACTACTCTCAAATGTGCACAGATGTTTCAAACACAATCTTACAATGTGAGTGGTGCTTCAGTTATAGAACAGAGTTTCTGGTCTAAATTTGGCTTGAGAAGAGCAAGAGACACTTCAGCATATACATTCATATTGTATCAAGCTAATGTGTGCCTAACTCAAACCTTAACCTTAACTGATAATAGAAAGCATCAACAAAATATACATATCTTTCACTGACATAGCATTACTTGAAACTTAGCTAGGGGAACCAGTGTTATGCCAGAAAGAGACAGTATGTTTCTTTAGTTTTAAAGTAGATGAAAATGTAGGGGTGTTATGACAATTTACACTTGTAAACTTCAAAGAGATCTTGCAAAAGAAAATGCTGACTTCAATATTTTAACTTCATCTAAGAAATATTTCCTGTTTTTGTCAACACTCAGACGGGTTGAATAGCATTGACCATTTGAGAAGGACACACTTGCAATGTTGTTGTGCTTGCACAATGACAACAAAGTTCTTGAATGTTCAGTCTTGAATAAAGACATTTTAAACTTTGAGTTTTTCCATAATCACTACTCCCCAAACAATAGGCACTCAATAGTTTACTCCAAAATGTACATTCAATTCTGACACTTGTGAATCCTTGTCATTTTGCATCCTCACTGTCAGGTGGTGTATCGTCCGATTCTGTGTAATGTGAAGCATTGCATTGTGGGATGATGAGCAGAAATCTTTGAGGACATCATATAGAGCATACTGTCAGATGTACACTAAAAATGTGTCTGTCTTTTTGAGAAGCTAAAATATGATATTAATTTGTTTCCAGATAAATGTAGTGATCTACTTGCCAATATCTAATTTGTAACATATAAGTATGTGCGTGCGAGCCTGCGGTCAGAGGTCAAATGGGAGACATTGTGTATTTTCCAGGCATGTTTAGTCTGGGATAGTTTAGGTCTGGAGTAGTGGTGGTGACTGGGGATCGGTGGGTGTTCAGAGAGTGTCAGCTGGTCCATACAGTGGGCCTTCACTACAACACCTCCACTCCTCCCTCAGCCAACCACCACAGTGAGGAAGTCCCTGGTCTGTTTGGTGCGATTATCAGGACAGCTGGTGCCTGGGCAGCTGCACGGCTGCGGGGTGGCTGGGAAAGAGCCCGTCTCCGGCAAACCCAGGAGGGGCTTCTGCATCTGCTCAGCTGTCGACCCACCCACCCCCATTCCTCTTCCTTCGTATCCCCCCAGTTCTCTCGTACTCTGTCAGCTGAGAGCAGCAGGAGAGACAGCTGGCCTGTGCTGCCAGGGAGAGAGGAGGGTGAGGGCGTGTTTATGTGTGTGTATTGAGTTGGGTGGGGGTAGACCAAGCAGCAATGACATCACTGATACATTTAAACACATGCACACATATACACACACTGTTTTGATCCTGTTAATTGGCTGCAGTCCTTTGGTGTCTAGTTTTTGAATAGACTATTACTATTAGTAATTAAATAGACTACCTTTATTTTAGCCTAAAAGATAAGGCTGGACATTTTCAAAATTGTATTCGTCAACTAAACAAATGAATTGATCGTACTAAAGACCAATTGATGGTTGCTGCATCCCCGCATCCATGGCCATTATGTTTTACTGCAAGGATGCTCATGCACATCCTTTAGTCCTATTCTTATTAGGCAATCACACACACACCATTTTATTTGTTTAATTTTACTTTTTCTTGTTGTTTTGTTGCTGTTGCATCTATATGTCAACCCCCAATTGTAGTATGTGTGGAAGTGGGTGCACGTCCGCTGTCTATGTCCGTATGATGTATCAACAAAGCCGAACAAGTATTGTCTGTGTAACCAGAGCTTGATATATGTCATGCCTCTGTGTAACGGAGCCCCATTGTTGTCCAAAAGCTATTAAAAATGCATCAAGGAGCCACACTGTTGCAATCGTTACCATAACATGGTACATGTGTGTTAATCCACCGCTAAAAAAAGTCCTCAACAAATTTACCATTTATCCCTATTGGGGATATGTTTGCTAAGAACTACAGTGCCCAGCTGTTTGAAGAAATAATTTAACGTTAACAAAAATATATTTTTTGTCTTCAGCAAGAACCAGTGGGCTTGAGTGCCACAGACAGAGTGGGGACGTTGGAAAGTATTGAGAGACAGACTAACCTATGACACAACTCATCACTAGGTCACTATGATCAGCAGACATTGTGAAGGATGAACAGGGTGTGGGGGTGGGGTGGAGGTTGTGTTTTTTGTGTGTGTGTGTGTGTGTGTGTGTGTTGGGGCATGGGGGATGGAGGATGGGGGATGGAGGGAGTCTGGGGAGTTTAAATGAGGAGAAGTTGAGGAGGGGAGGAGGAGGATGAGGGAGGTGAATGTACTAGAAAGCGGAGTTCCTTTGTCCTCATCTGGCTATACTGGGGTCAGGAGCAAACCTCGGTTCAAGAGAGAGGCAAATAAAGGAAAACAGGCTGAGCGCAGTTGCCTTGTGATTATTGTACACATCACCGTCAGCAGAAGATACTTTTGTAAATATGTCATTTTTATTCACATTTGACAAGAAATTGACCCCAATCATTATATCTTTGGAAATTACATAGGTACTGAAGACTGTTGAATAACATGAATATGTTTATAAATGACAGTCAGGTGCAGGGAAACAATTGAATTGAATTCAATTGTGTGTCTATTGTAATCATTTAGATACAGAAAATAGTATTTTTAGTTTTGAGTCTTTTTTGTTTCAGGGATCAGGCAGAACCTGTAAAAACTAACTAACAACTGTCACCTGCAGCTTTTGTAGCTTCACATTTTAAGTCATGTATGCTTACATGGTAAATGATTTAAAACAACAGAAGATGGATAAATAACAAAACAATTATTAATTGAGACTACGCAATATTTTTGTCTGGGACGATGGCCACTGTGTCAGATTAGGTGATCATAGTCATTAATTGCAGCCGTAACTTGGCTGAGAGACATGACACACTACACATTGGTTCCCGACCAATCAAAGCTTGCCATCTTTCACAATGTGTCTGATATCATCGAAAAAAAGGTGCTAGTCACCGACTTCAATTAACAAACACAATGGCGTTGTGTAAAATGCTGGCTGTGTTCAGAAAAAAAAATTCTACCTGCAGCACCAACAACATAATTTCTCTTTCGCTTTGCCATGTTTACGGTTGTGCGTGGAAGAGCGCTTTATGCTCCTCTTGGTTAAAGTCATGGTCGTGGCGGAAAACTTTGTGGAAGGCAAAGAAAATTCTACCATGTTAGCGTTTTTGTCGAGATGGTGTTATTATAATTCCCACTGTTTTCCTTGGCAAGACCCACCCAGCGTATCACCTGAGTGGTGGCAGATGGTAGAGGTTAGGTATTGGGATAGTTAGGAAAGCCCATTGGTCAGGGGATAGGGAGAGGACCTGAATGCGCGAGCATGAACGTCTGGCCAATCCTAGCACTTGAATTCTACGCAGAGCGGGTCTTGCCAAGGAAAGCAGTGTGATTCATAATAACATGTCGGAACTTGGTGAGGCGTCCTAAATGCGCTGTCGGTTGTCGTCCACTAGGACACTGGATAAAACGATCAATTATCGTGCTAGACGCCCATTGTTGTTCCTGATCCAACCTGGACTATAATCTGGTTTATATCATGTAGTCTGAACCCAGCATAAATTAGAGATAAAGTAATAAGTCGAATAAATGATTGGTCGATAGAATTAATCGGAAGCTATTCTTACATTTAATTAATTAATTATTTGAGTCAAATTTTAAGCAAAATCAATTTCCTAAAAGTGAATATTTTCTGCTAAAATTTAATTTTGGATTGTCAGTTGTACAAAACAAGAGATTTGTTTTGAGCTTATTTTTTTTTTTACACTTTCTAACATTTAATAGCAAATAATCTCCAGACTAATCAGTGTTGAAAATATTGTGAATTGCAGCCCTAATGAAAATAACAACCACTGCCTTATTAAAGAAACAAAGCATGATGATGAGTCTTTACTTGCAATGAATTAGGAGAAAACACACGCCTTAGGCAACTTCACTTAAAAAAAAATAAAACCCTTGCTTTAGGGGGAAGAGTTGATGATAAGAAGGGAGGGGGTGGGGTGGGGGGGCGGGGTTGTAGGATGAGGGCTATACATATCCATCTGTCTGAGAAATAAAGCACAGTTCATCTCCGCTGTTATCCAGCTATGGTTTCATCTATGTGGCTATACAGCCCATCTGGTCCGACTATGAAAGGTCGCTGGTGACCATTGATCCCTTATTGATTCCGTGAATTGTTTAATGACCACCAAGGTCAATGAATTAACCATTTGTTGGGTGTTTTAATTGCCCTGAGCTAATTTAAGTCTGCTGATTAATTTTGGGTCCCCGGTGGTGGAAATGGACCTCACTGTCAATGGTGGGATTAAGAGCACAACAATGGATGACAGATGACTGACAGAGCACTGAGTGGCTTTGGAAAGCTGTTTCGATGTTTGAATTGTACATTTTAATGAGCCTATTGTGTTAATGGACTCGGTGAACTGACCATATTGCCATAATTTGTACCACTGAAACATATTGAACAATTTCTTGTTATTTGTGTGAGGTCAACCTTGTCAAAGAACAAAGACTGAGAGGCTATAAGGTAAATACTGTACAATATAAATGTCACAGGGATGTAAGGCTAAAACTATTTATTCAGACACTCCATAATCAGGACATCTAAAGGTTTGACTTGTGTTATCTTGTTGTGTCAATGTCTTCAAAGGTATGCTAATACATAAAAATACACATATTTTAAGAATTATTATTAAATTAAGTTATTTTCTTTTTTAAATTAGGTAAACTAATTTGCCAACGTATTAAACATAATATTAGATATGACCCAAGCTAATTCTTAACAGCACAACTTAATGCTTTAGTGTTTTTATATTATTATATTATATCAACGCCTGTTACATTCAAGCCATTGTTAAATATTTGATACAAAGCTAATGAAGACTTTCAGCTCTACAAAACTCTCTCTGTATTTCTTAGTATGGCTATGTTTAGAAAATGTTGTCATCCAGCGACCTTTGAGCTCAGAAAATCGAGTGAAGATAATTACCTCTTCTGAAGAGAGAAAAATTTTTTTTAAATCCTCCCTGTCCTCCTTGGTTACAAGGAACGGTGAAGGAGCGGTGGGGGAAGTGCGCGATCACGGAAGGCTTGTATCATGTGGATGCGCTGACAGTTTTGTTGTCATTACTTAGAATTCCTCATGGCGGCGACAGAAACTTCACACTATAGCTTTAATGCTTATGTTTAGCATTAGAATGGATGTTAGCCTATTTTTTCACACCTGGCTAAAATTAATATCCTGACGTTCACCAATTATCAACATTTTATTTGGAGACCTAAAGAACCTACTTGTACAGGAGAACGTTTGCGCTTAACTATGGCAGGTACAGTAGGTCAAACCCGGACCAGGACGATGTTTACAAAGGATGATTTGGGCAATCATTTTAACCATAACCATAGGGGTTTGTTTAAAACTGTCTGATTGTCTACTGGCTCGTGTTTGTGCCCCGTCTAACTTTTTTTTGATGTCGCTGTGGTCCCACATCTCTCAGTGAGTCCAATGTTACTAATAGGAATGAAGGTACAAAAATTGTTTTATTTTATGACACTCTTTGATTGTTGCGGCCTTACAATTAGACCATCACAATGACAAAGTGAGGTTCATCGTATTACTGTAAATGCACACACACACACACACACACACACACACACACACACACACACACACACACACACACACACACACACACACACACACACACACACACACACACACACACACACACACATGCACATCCTCATTCCCACCTTCACACTGTCTCTCCCCTCCCTCACTTCTCTGTGTGTCAGGTGTCGGTTCTTTCCTGCCGACTGCTGATTAATCTCAGTGTTTGACGTCAGTGCCACTCAGTGTGTGTTATCATATACAGGCCTCTACTATCAGCCCTCTTGGATTGCAAGAAAGTCCTGCAGTCTGTGTGAGTGTTTATGTGTGAGATTGCACAAGGCTGTGTTTTTTTTTTTTTTTTTTTTTTTTATTGTGACGTTGTTCATATTACAGTCATACAATTAACATATCAGAATTGGCACAATATATATATATATATATATATATATAAAAATAAAAATAAATAAAAATATATATATATATATATATATATATATATATATTTTTTTTTTTTTTTTTTTTTTTTCCCTCTTTTCCCTTCCCTCACCCCCTCCCTTCCCCTCCACCCCTCCCTTTCCCCCCCTCCCTTCCCCTCCTTCACACCCAGTGGTAAATAAAAAATAAATAAATAAATAAATAAATAATTAAAGGAAGTATATGTACGACTATACCCACTCATACATACCTACTCACATATATATACATACATACACTCCCAGACGTACATCATATATGCACCCATATATTCATATGTATATATATGTATAAGTGGTGAATTTAATCACTTTGCATGTTGAAGCAGAGCTAATGGTTCATCAGTGTTTCCTGTGTTTGATTAAAGATGAAAAGTCTATCAGGATTGTTTTGTCTAAAAAGTGCAAACTGGAAACATGTCATTATACCTCATTACACGCTAATGAAAACATATAACTATTCTATTCCACTAGGGAAATTTTCTTTCTAATCTTAGCA